>NC_090733.1:73976542-74259042 GCF_036898095.1 Palaemon carinicauda | reverse complement strand
TGACAAAGTTAGGGAAAAAAGACTTCTGGTAATTAAATCAACAAATACAACAACTAAGATTACTGAAAGAAAACACAAGGTCGAACAGGCACTTAAAGACTTTCCATTACTTAACACGCGGTCAACTTCAAATGGAAATGTTGTAGACTTTGCTAACAAAACGATCAGAAAGGAGCCAGCAAACAAAATTCAGACATTGGTTGGTGATACTGAAACGAGAAAAATCGGAAAACTAAAACCAAAAATAATGGTATGCAATGTATACAATGATGAAGATGAAGTAGTGAATGCCTTGATTCAAAGAAATCATTACCTGGACCAAATGCAAAACACAGTAAAGAAGATAAGTGTGGTTCAAGAAAAATGCTGCAGGTGGGACTACCCACTAAGTGTTGAAATGTGATCCCGAAGTTCGAAAAGCTATTCATGATAATGGTGACAAAGTTATGCTGCGATAGGGTGGGTACCTGAGACATGCGTGATAGGTACCACATAATAACCTGCTACTGGTGTCAGAGGTATGGACATGTTGAAAAAGATTGCAAGTTTAAAACTGATGATAAAATCTGCGAGAAATGTTCAGGAAAACATTCCACCAATGAGTGTAATTCGCATATGTCAAAGTGTATTAAATGTAGAAAGTTAAACAAGCTATATGACCACATAGTAAATTCAAGAAATTGCAAAGCTTTTGACTTGGAATTGAAAAGACTAGCAGAAAATACTGATCATGGATACTAGGGATGCTATAAACTGTAGCTACGTAAATATAAAATCTGTCGGTAATAAAACTCTTCAAATTCGAGAATTGATAAACGAGAAATATTAGCAAATAATAGCATTATCTGAAACATGGTTAAAAACTTTGACAAGGCTAAGCTCACTGAAATAACCTCCACACAAATATCTTCTTTCAAATTACGAGAGAGGGTAGGTCTGGTGGGGGGTTGGACTCTTTATTCATAAAGGTTACTCAAATCTCAAAATGTTAAAAAGAACTAGTTTAATAAGCTTTAAATATATAGAAATAAACTTTACGCAAAAAATAGAAAAATATCCATTGTAATAGTTTACAAACCTCCGAGAACAAATACTAATATCTTCTTAAAAGAATTCAATGCACTCATTGAGATGATTATCATGGTGAGAAATGAGCTAAATATTTATGGAGACTTCAATCTCTGGATGGATGACGCATCAAATCTTGATGCTTTGGAAATTAGTGAGTTATTGGAATCATATCAATTGGTGAATAATGTTTACTGTGCAACTACTTCAACGGGGCATACGTTGGACCTAGTTTTGAATGATGGAATGAATAACATTGTTGATATGAAAGTTGATTTGATAATTGTGATAATTAAACCATTGGCCTACATTAGGCTTTATTGATCTAAATTTCTTAACCAGGTGCAACCTGTAATAAAAATAAAATATCTAAATATAATTGCATAATAATAATGACACATCATCAAATAATAATAATAATAATAATAATAATAATAATAATAATAATACACTTATTGTACAGAAGTTAAGTGCATTGACAACCATAACAATCAGTCATAAGGTTAAGCCTAATTCATTAGTAGTTAATATACAAATATAATATTAATATGTATAACAGTATGCGAGTTTAATAGTTTATAATGTAATTAATAATAGGTATTACCTGTTTAATAACAATAATTAGTAGTATCTGATTAATGGAACCACAGTCAAAGGCTAGGGCTATTCACATCTGTTCTGAATCCCAAATGTAAACAAAAGCACTGTTACCAACTGACACAGTAATAGCATGGTTACTTGTATGTAATTTAGTAACTACTATTATTACATTCTCCCCCTTCTATAATTTAATACTTATTCCATATTCAATAATTTAATTATTTGCATAATATTAATCTAACATGTAAAACTCCTAAATCACAGTAGGCATAGAACACACATTACAAATTAAGCCTATGAACTGGCAGGGTAATACGACCTGATCTCCTTAAGGTAGGAACAGGGGGTTCATCATTATGGGTGGGTGTTGGTTCAAGGTTATTTAACGGATTTTGAGCGAAGCAAAAAATCTATTTTTGGGTGAGGTAGCCATGTCGTCCTGGTGGAAGTTCCTTCATAGTAGCTTCCTAGGTTATATTTAACTACAGTTATATATCCCAGAGAATTTTACTTAAGGTATCCAGAATTCTAACTCCTGGCACGAATATCCCTGGCTTTTGCCTTTAGGGATATCGCATAATATCAGAGGACGTATTCTTGACACGCCACATAGCTATCTACACCCCTAATAGTGTTTGCACTTCGAGAGGGGAAAGTGGCAGGAATTGGAGGAGAGCCGTTATTAAGGCATCGCTCTACTCCTACTGTTGAGTACCAGTATGACGTCACGTATGGGCGCCATCTTGTTATTCCTTGTAGCGTTAGCAAGATGCTACAGATATAGTACTTTTGGGATGGATTCATTCAGCCTTTATAAAAGGAGGGTGGGTCCATCAGGACGACATGGCTACCTCACCCAAAAATATAATTTTCGCCTCACTCAAAATCGTTTTTTTAGGCTCAGGCCAAGTCGTCCTGATGAAAGTTTACCAGAGCATTAATGTATCTGTGGATTTCCCATTAGTGTCAATAACCGCGAGATAAATTTTCCTTGGTCATCTAGACCTAGAGACACATGGTGTTACCGTCATACACCACTTCAACTGATCATGGACTATGTCAGTGTTTACTGCCCCCTACAGGGAAGAGTCATGGTAGACTTTAGGAAAAACTCGAGGATTGTAAGTTCATATGAACAATCTAGCTAACAAACCGGTATATTGGTCTCATCATATACTTTGTAAAACAGAGTTTGTATTCTGAAAGGAGTAAATGTATGTATTGACTACTGACACCTCCCCCGGTCTACTTGGTGTGTTGTAAGCAAGGTAGACAGGTTTTCATTTATGTAGGAAAATTGTATAAGTCAGTAATACAATCAGGTATATGAAATCAGTCGTAACCAGGGACTGATACCTGATAAAAACACATAATTATGAGGTTTGCTAGCTCCAGAATAGATATTGTATCTGTTCAGGATATATATTCAATATAAGAAGATAAAATGAATTGCTCTGGTAACTTTATTTATTTAGAATTTTTGGGGCGAAAAGAGACACAAAATTCAGACGTGTATTTATTTATAAACAATAGATAACAAGGTTAAAGTGCCTTTTATAATATAATATAAAACGAAAATTGGAAATATAGTGGAAAGCATAATTAAAATGGTAATAATAGAAATACTTGTTTCACCTGAAAAGAAACGTAAAGCCACTTTAAAGGGAAATATTGTAATATTTCATGTTTCCTTATTTCTGTCGTTACAGTTTATAAACACGCGTAGTTATACGCATAGCACATGTGTAAGTCTTTTATGCTTCTTTCACCTTTATACTTAGAACAGTCCATAGTGTCACTACAGTGATACTTCACTAAACATGTCACTCCGTAGGGAGGGATCATGTACACCCTTCACTAAAAGTCCCGATTAGTGCACTGTTCCTCGCAGTATTTAAGCGGCAGGTTTTAGTACACTACCTGCTGCCACCACGAAATGCTTGATCTCTTGCACTTGCTTCACATAGTATTTGAAGAAAACCCTGGATGACTTCCATCCAGTATACGAGCGAAGACTTTCAAAATTCATATTTTGAAAGAAGTTCAGAGATGAAGCAATTTTTCTCGGATCATGACCTGCGGGTGTGCTGTCTGGATCCGCTCTGTGAATGAAATAGGTGATCTTCGTCCTTAATTGTTTCAAAGACAATGTCAAACCTGAGGTTTCTCCACTAAAAAGCTGTCCTCCCCTAAAGTCTGAAGTTCTACGAAGATAGACTTTTAGGCACTCTACTGGACATAGAGACACATCTTCCTTCAGAGGGCAGATTCTCTAGGGACTCCACCTTTTGGTGGGCAGCTCATTCTTAAGAAAGAGATTCAGTCAGGAAAGAGATTCAGTTCTTCACACTCTGTGAACTGAATGTGGCCCTCATCCCTCGAAAGGGCCACTATTTCGCTAACTCTGGCTTCTGAGGCTAGGGCAAATAAGAATATAACTTTTTGGGTCAAATCCTTCAAAGAGCAGTCTTCATTGTTCAGGGTTGAGGCTAAATGAAGAACCTTATCCAAGGACCAAGAAATGGGCCTCGGGGGTGCTGCGGGCCTAAGGCGAGCGCAGGCCTTAGGGATCTTATTGAAGATTTCATTAGAGAAGTCCACCTGGAAGGCATATAGCAAGGGTCTAGTCAAGGCAGATTTACACGTAGAGATCGTGTTGGCTGCTAAACCTTGTTCATGGAGATGAATAAAGAATGATAAACAGAAATCTGTCAAGATTTCTTTTGGTTTCTTTGCCTTGACAAAGGCAACCCATTTCTTCCAGGAAGACTCGTATTGTCTTCTAGTAGATTTCGACTTACATTCTTCTAAAAAGTTTATACTGTCCTTCGAAAACCTGAACCTTTTCCTGACTGCTAAGGCGAGAAAATCATGAGATGAAGGTTTCGGGTTTTCTGTGATGAAACGGAGACAGTCGACTTCTGCACTTGTTGAGTCAGAACTGGATCCGGCAACGGGACCAGCTTCAGTCGCAGTTCCGTTATCAGAGGGGACCAGATGCTGTTGGGCCACTTGTGAGCCACTATCGCTGCTGTTCCCTGAAAGGACCTCAGTTTGTTGAGGACCTTCAGCAGGAGGTTGGTTGGAGGGAACAGGTAAATCCTGGACTATCTGTTCCAATCTAGGGACATCATGTCTACTGCTTCCGCTAGAGGATCCTCGTACGGGGCTACGTACCGAGGTAGCTTCTTGTTGTCGCTCGTTGCGAAGAGGTCTATCTGCAGTCCTGGGACTTTGCGTAAGATGAAGGAGAATGATCTTGCGTCTAGGGACCATTCTGACTCTATCGGGGTGAGCCTGGATAGAGCGTCCGCCGTCATGTTGCGGAACCCTTGAAGTTGAACTGCTGATAAGTGCCATCTCTTCTTTTCCGCCAGGCGTAAGATGACCAACATCATTTGGTTGATTTGGGGCGATCACGAACCTTGCCGGTTTAGACATCTCATTATCACTTCGCTGTCCAGGACCAGTCGGATGTGGATCGAGCAGTGAAACTTCAGTTTCTTCAGCGATAGAAAAACTGCCATGGCTTCCAGAATGTTGATGTGGAAGGTCTTAAAGAGGGAGGACCAGGTTCCTTGGACTTTCCGTTGGTGAGAGTGGCCTCCCCATCCTTCCTTTGAGGCATCCGTGTGAACAGTGACCGAGGGTGGAGGTGGTTGCAAGGGTACCTTCTTCTTTAGGTGATTGGCCTCCGATCATGGCTTGAGAAGTGATCGCAGACGAGTTGGTATCGGTCTTGTTAGATCTCTTCGAGCGATTGATGCGTATCTTCTCCAGTCTCCTGATGCATCTTTTAATTGTGCTCTCAGCACTGGGTCTGTCACTGAGGCAAACTGGAGGGACCCCAGTGCTCTCTCTTGTTGCCGTCTTGATATCCGGTCGGATCATAGAAGTCTCTGGACAGATCGCGCTATCTCTCTGCTCTTCTTTGATGGAAGGGAGAGGCGGTGTGACTGTAAGTTCCAATGAACGCCCAGCCATTGGAACTTTTGAGCTGGAGATAGTCGAGACTTTTCCAAGTTGATCTTGAATCCTAGATGTTCCAGGAACTGGATCACTTCCTTGGAGGCTTGCGTGCATTCTGGTTCGGATGCTGCCCACACCAGCCAGTCGTCCAGGTAGGCTATCACCTGAACTCCCTTTATGCGTAGTTGACGAATGACTGCGTTTGCAAGCTTTGTGAATACCCTTGGGGCTATGTTTAGTCCGAAGGGCATGGCTCTGAAGACGTATTGTCTCTTTTGCAGCTTGAATCCTAGGTAGAAGGAAACTTATCGATTGATTGGGACATGCCAATATGCGTCCGCCATGTCTATGGAGACTGTGTATGCCTGCTTGGGCAGTAGGGTCCTTATGTGTTGAAGAGTAAGCATCCTGAACTTGTGGTTCACTATGAACTTGTTGAGTGGTGGCAAGTCTAGAATGACTCTGAGTTTTTCCGAGTCTTTCTTCGGAACACAAAACAGCCTTCCCTGGAACTTGACGGACTTTGCTCTCCTTATGACTCTCTTGTCTAAGAGTTCAAGGACATATTCTTCCAGAATGGGGGTTGAGTGTTGGAAGAATTGAGGGAAAGTCGGTGGAGTTGTGTTCCAGCTCCAACCCATTCCATTTTTGATCAGGCTGTGGGCCCAGGGATCAAAGGTCCAACGATCCCAGAAAGAGAAAAGTCTCCCTCCTACCGGAAGCATCTCATTTAGAGTGCTGGTTGGAGGACTTGCCTCCTTGGCCACGTCCACCCTTGTTGCCCCTGCCTCTTGAGGGGCGTCTAGAGGAGCCTCGAAAGGACCCTCTAGACTTCAGCCGAAAGGTCGTGGATTGCCGGAGTAAAAACAGGCGACTGTGTCGCTAGTTGCTGGGGTACCAATTGGTACGTGGTGGGTGGTTGTGCCACCGTCTGGGACACCGTGGCCACGGAAAGTTGTTGTTGTTGTCTAGGTGGGCGAGAGGGCGCTCTTGGTCTCTTAGTCTTCCTTTTAGGTTGGGGACCCTCATCTGGTGAAGACTTTCTCTTCGTCGACAAGCCCTACTTTTGGAGAAGATTTCTATTCTCCGTGGCAGCTTTGTCGACCTCTTTGACCACTTCACTTGGAAAGAGGTCTTTACCCCAGATGTTGGAAGATATCAACTTCCTTGGTTCGTGCCTCACCGCAGCCGAGGCAAACACGAACTCTCTACAAGCCCTTCTGGCTTTGATAAAGTTGTATAGGTCCTTGGTAAATATTGCCAGGTGAGCCTTGGCAAAGACCATGTATATGTCTGGGGTTAGGGAGACGCTTGCCATCGTCTCCAGTCCAGTCTGAAGAGACATTGAGGCGGCAAGCCTTTCCTTCGTTTCCTGCTCCCTACGCAGGTGAAAGTCTGACAACTTAGGTAGGTCTTCACCAAACTGACGTCCGGCAATGTCGGCCTCCAACTTCCCGACTAAGACGGTACTAAAAACGTCCTTCTAGTCAGCATCGTTTGATGGTAGGGCAAGGGAGAACAGCCTACACTCTTCGAGTGTGGGGCAAGGTTTTCACACCTCGACTGCTTTTAAGGCCGCCTTAAACCCTTTTTCCATAAAGAGGAAGGCACGGGTAAAAGAAGCAACGAAGGATGGGTGCTTCTTACTCAGAGCCGGCACTTTGGAGCTAGTGAAGGCCCTCTCCTTCAACATGCTGGTAAACAAGGCCTGAGCTTTGGGGAGGTCAAGGATTATGACCTCTTTCGGCTCTGTCTCCTCTTTCGAAGGAGATTCCGTTCTCAGAAGAACATAGCAGTCTGGGTAGGCCCCTTTACTGGGCCAGAATTCACCGTCTTCAACTGGGACTATGCCCAGCTTGTCGGAGAGGAAGATCTTACCTCCTGACATGGGCATGTGCTCAGCATGCCTCCATAGGTTGACGTCCGAGAAAGGGGGAAGGTCCTTAACGTTAAGCTTCTTTGGAGCTGCACGAAAAGCTACGAGTTGGTGCATCTCCGACCGTAGCGCAGCTTCGTTCTCGGTTGACTGCTTCTTCAAATCCTGGAACATAGAAAGGATAGAAGTTAATGTTTGGCTTATGTCAGCCAATTGAGGGGCAGAGGAGGTCGAGGGGATGGGCTCTGCCACCGGAGCTGATGAAACCGAAACTATTTCGGATCCTTCGTCGTTGGTCTCAGGAGCCAATACAGACTCTTGCTCCTGATCTTCGGCAAGAAAACTACGTTCAGTGTTTTCTGAAACGACTGACATGTTGTTTTCTAGCTGGATGTCCTTCATGGCATCCGATACATCCGATTCTATCCGAATCTGGACGAGGGGGATCTCTTGAGTGAGGTTGCGGGATTACTGCATCTGAAGATGCCCTAGGGAAAAGACAGGCCCTCATCTTTTCGTTAGGAAGGTAGGGCCCGGTGGTGTTCTTTGGGAAACCTCTGACCCATTTACGCAGCTTCTTTCTTGCTGCATCCCTTGACTCAGTAGACTTTTGGTCATCAAAAGCCTCAGTAACCAGATTGGAACAAACGTCACATACCTGGGGGTCCCAATACTTCAGAGAACCCGACGTCGCTGCACAGTGTGCGTGCGTCCTGCACAGTCCATGGCCGCAGAAGTCCTTGCTGCGGACATTATAGAAGTGATTCCCACACTTGGGATGGTCCTCCTGTAAAGAAAGGAAAGGCAGATGAGTATTCGGTGAATTATCTCACAAAATTCCTTATACAATGTTATGTATATGTTTAGCTTAGGATAGGTAAGCTAGAAAGGAAGAAGGAAAGACACCTACGTGTGTTTCCTGTTCAGCTAATTGCTATAACCTCCCTCAAAATTGAATTCCGGGGTATTTCTAAAGATAGAAATATTATTAGATCTTTATCCTTCAGGATATATAGAGGTGTAACTTAACACTGTCTTCTGGAATTCAATATTGGGGATTGAATGTAATGATCACTGTAAATTAAAGAAAGAACTCACTTTCTTTATATCAAGTGGCCTCACAATAGGCTGCCCATGAAACACAGTGTAGGTTAGAAAATGTATGGGCTACCGGACAAACTATACTGTGGTTTTTTTATTGCAGTATGATCTATATTGCAATTATAGTGACCACTGCACAGTCATATACTGTAGTACCTGCCGACATACGCCGGCATGTTGGTTCCTGGGTTTAAGTTAGAAGGTATACTGCCTTCTAGTGGTAATGGGCGGCAGACTGCCGGCTGTTGTAGGTCGCCGGCCTCCAGGAGGCCGCCGACATTCGGTGGTCTCCGTCAGCCGGCGGCAAGAGATAAGTCATCAGACAGTTGTTCGACCAGCTGCTGGAAGTCAGCATAGCTGCCGGCAGGTAGCCGATGGGTCGCCGACCGTCGGCAACCCATACCAGCCGGCGACAGTACAATCTGTCAGCGGTCTGTAGTCCAGCCGGCTGCCGGCGGCCTCATGGCTGCCGGAAGTTGAAACCCAGGATACTAGTGGTAAGAGAGAGAGAGAAAGCATGGATGAGGGGGCGTGTAAAGGCTCAGCCTTACTGCCCTCCATCCAGAATGAGGGTTCATATAGAAGGGGGAAATGCAACATTCAGGCTTCCATCCAACCACAACCCCACCGATCTCTGCCGGCAGGGTTATGGAAGGCAGACCAAGAGAGGACTGAAGAACACTCAACAGGACGGTAGGAGCTCCACCGGTAGCCGGCACAGCCGAGCAGCCGACAGAAAACCCGAGCCAATCCCACAACCTACCAACACTAGGGTCGATTGTAGGATGATGGCCAAGGTATGTGAAGGTTAGGCCATCACTAAAGGACAGAGAGGGGAGGGGTGAGGGTCCTGTAGGGTGAGGGAGGAGCCGGCAGGTTCTACCTCACCTAACAAGACTCCGTTCCAGTATTAGAACTATCCAAAGAGGCCAGGGAATTCGATTCCCTAGCCTAGGGCTAGCCCAATACAGAAAGAGATTGGCAGCACCCTCGCTGCTGTCTCAGACGGTAGGAACAGAGTCTAGTGTCGGAGTCCCCCAAGCAATAGAAGAATTCTATTCTTCAGCTTAGGTTCTGCCAGCACAGGACTGTCTGCTAGGCCACAGGGAGGAGGCATATCATATCATATAATGCCTTCAGGTGAGGCCTAGGGAGGTCTAGCCTCCTGCGTGTGTAGCCTAACCTGACCCGGGATTTCAATTCACCTTGCCAGTTGGCAACCAACCACAGACGGAATACTCTGATGTTCTGACCAAACCCAAAACCAGAATCTGCGGTTAAGGGAAGGGGCAGAAACACCCTAGCCTAGATTTACCTGAATGAAATTCAAGGCAAAGCTGACTAGGGTTCAGCCTAAGCTAACTCAGAGGGAGAAGAGATTGCTCTTAAATCTTCTAGGGAGATTAGTATCACTTTATAAAAGACTAGGAGGTATCATTCTCCACTTAAATAAGGCAATACAAGAGCAATCGGGGACATGTATAAAAGTATACTAAAGCCCCTAGGCTAGTAGCCTAGAAGCAGTGAGAATCGATTACCTAAATCACCGAAACTCTCTCATATACTATCTTTGGAAGAGGAAAATTTATGCAGTAATATCTTATATGTATAAAATATTGCCTAAAGCTTCAATAAATTACCACACTAGGAAAACTATATCATGCATGAAAGCAATGGCTAGACGCCTAGGCTAGGAAGCTTAGCGCAAGTGAGGATCGGTTACCTAAATCGCCGAAACCACGATACTATCAGCATAATATAAAATTTCCTAGCTATAAAGGCTAAATAGCTAAATTTATTAAATCAAAATATACCGGGAAGGTCGTTCTGGCTGACTAAATGACACATGCATAGCGAACGCCAGCGTCCATGATGCCTTCGGTTAGGCAACAGCTCTTGTTACGTTAATTAAACCTTGAATCGAGGAAAAAACTGGCAAGAGCTTACATTTATACAAAATAAAGATAATACTTAACTTTCCAGAAGCAGATGAGGCTGGAGAAAGCATCATAGCAGTAAATAATCCAAAAAATAGTGAGAGAGCACTGGGAAACACTAAGTATTTATCGCTATGAAAGAAGGAATAAAAAGATGGCGCCCGGATGTGACATCATACTGGTACTCAACAGTAGGAGTAGAGCAATCCCTTAATAACGGTTCTCCTCCAATTCTTGCCACTTTCCCCTCTTGAAGCATAAACGCTATTAGGGGTGTAGATAGCTATGAGGAGTGTCAAGAATACGTCCTCTGATATTATGCGATATCCCTAAAGGCGAAAGCCAGGGATATTCGCGCCAGGCGTTAGAATTCTGGATACCTTAAGTAAAATTCTCTGGGATATATCACTGTAGTTAGGAAGCTACTATGAAGGAACTTCCATCAGGACGACATGGCCTGAGCCCAAAAAACCCTTTAGAAGATTCTTTTGGCTGTTCTCCAGGACCAGGAAGTGACTGTTCAACAGATAAAGGAGACTCAGCTGGAGATGAATGCTTGATTGAGGCAGTAGTCTTCCTTCCATGTGGGTAATTAACATGTGCATAATTAGGATTAGTCTGCAAGAGCTCTATTCAGCCACCAATGGAACATTTTTAGAATTGCGAATATGCCATTTTAGGAGTACTGGTACTGGTTCACATAACCAAGATGGTAAAGAAGCTTTGGCAGAAGAGCGGCGGGCATAGTTTTGTAATCTCATGTGGAGTAGCATTCGTAGCTGTTGATAAGAGTGAGCAGCATAGTTTTGTAATCTCATGTGGAGTAGCATTCGTAGCTGTTGATAAGAGTGAGCAAATTGAGTGTAGGCCATCTGGCAACACTAATTGCCAACACTTCACAGGCAGACCCCTTGATTTCAAAGCTATGGTAATTGTCTTCCAAATTATGCCATTGAATCTTTAAACCTCTCCATTACCTTTAGGAGTGGTTCTACTACATGTTATAGGACCCTTACTATTTAGAAAATCTTGCAGTTCCTTGTTGATGAAGGATGCACCTCTGTCAGAGTGCACATAAGCTGGCATGCCAAATACATATAAAAAAAAAGCTAAGTCATGGCATTACAGTTGAGGTATAGACAAGGGAATACAAATGGGAATCTAGAATATTCATCAATAATATTAAGAAAATATTTGTTCTTGTTACTACTGGGTATAGGTCCCTTGAAATTAATGTTCAATCTTTCAAATGGCTGAGTGGCTTTTATCAACTTACCATTATCCACTTAAAGAAACATAGGCTATTTTTCGGGACATACCTTGTAGAAAGCAATAGCCCTTTTCACATCATCTACTGAATATGGTAAATTTTAGTTTTCCCAAAATGATATAACCAAGTTACTTCAAAATGGGACAATGCTTCATGTAAACTGAATAAGGAAGATTGATCACTTACTGTCACACCATAATATGCTCTTGAAAAAGTGTCAGGTGGAATATTCTGATCACCTGGACGATAAATTATATCAAAATCATAACAAGCAAATTCCATTCTCCAGCGTGTGATTTTATCATTCTTTTTCTTACTTTTATGTTTGTTGTCAAACACAAATCTCACTGATTGTTCGTCAGTTTTAATTGTAAAATGGTGACCAGTCAAGTAGTGCCTCCAGTTACGAATGGCTTCAATGATGGCTTGGGCTTCTTTCTCGATGGCTGCATGTCATTTCTCCAGTCCATGCAGAGTTCTTGAGAAGAATGCCAGTGGATAACCCATTTAATTTAGAACAGCAGCTATAGCCAATTAAGACGCACCAGTTTCCCCTTCAAATGGGAATAACTCATCAATAGCTTTTACCACTGAATTTTCAATATTATTCTTCAGGCTATGAAAAACTTTTACTGCAGCTTCTGTTATTGGAAATGAGGTATTTAAACTGAGTGGATGTACTTTAGCTGAATAGTTCACTATCCATTGAGAGTAGTACGCAAATAGTTCAAAGTGTTGTTCGCAACGATTTCCTATTTGTAGGCATGGGTAAATTATACAACGGTTGCAGTTGTTTTGGATCAGGCCTTAAATTACCATTCTCAATGACATATCCTAGAATATTCAGGCCCTTTGTTGAAAGCATTCATTTCTCTTTATTGTAAACAAGGCCTCTTTTCTTAGCTACATCCATGAACCTGGTCAGACTTTCATAGTGTTCTTCTTAGGTCAAGCCGCAAATAGTGATGTTGTCCAGGTAACCCTAGGTACTTTTCAGTTTCTCATTTGCAATGAAGGAGTCCAAAATTCTTTGAAAATAAGTTACTTCATTAGTGACTCCAAATGGAATACGTGTGAACTCATAAAGTCCACCACAGGCTTGAAATACTGTATAGGGTCTATCCTTCTCTATTATAGGTACTTGATGATAGGCAATTTTAAAGTCAATGGTACTGAATACCGTGCATTACAATGAATAAGGGTTTGTGTGAAAAAATTTTATGGCTTATGTGTTAAAAAAATACATGTTACATTCAAAATTGTCATTTACATTCATTGTAATATTTAGTTAGTAAGCCTCAAGCGGGCCCCCCCCCCAAAAAAAAAGAAAATATTTAATCTGTTATCTCTCTTAACAGGTAATTGCAACAATATCCTACACTCATTAGGGAGTCAAGTAGAGGTGTGAGAGAGTAGCTATTACAAGCATTAGAATACGGGAGTAACAATACCCACTAGTATTGGAGTAATATTTCATAATCCTGCACCTGTTTACTCCGGTGGTCAGACTGTAACTGGCTATGTCCAAGTGATATGTGATAATCCCAAATCTTGTCGAGAGTAGCGGTGCCTTGAACACAGTGTCAGATCATATGCTAGAAATTTATTATACGGTGATATCCTTTCTGATTGAGTGTTTACGTGCTGACTGTACTCTTGTATCAATTCAAGCTGCACTTTATAAAGCACAAGTAAACATATACTTTGCAAGAGATATATATAATGTGAAAAAAAAACTTTGAGAGAGTTAGCTTCTGTGTAACGTCTGTGTTATTCAGTATACAAAGCTTATAAAATACAAATACCATTGATTTTTTTTTGAGCGCCACGTGAAGCATTATGCAGGGATTTGAACTTTCACATTGACAGAAATTCCAAAGTGTGAGGGGATTTGACAAAACTATTGTGAATTAGCCTGGCTGTGACGAAATGAATGCAAACTGGATTACCTCATCCTGGGGACTTTGTACTGTATTCATACAGTGTCCAATATGTGGGCAGTTCTTTTTTCCTATCATTTGTTAATCTTGTTATTGTGAGGCTCAAGTGTAAAGGGATACTATTTTTTTCTTTCAATGGCAGCCTAGAATTTTTTTCCATTTATCCTAATGTTCCTAAAGTTTACTTATGCGTCACGAGATCTTACCTAAAGAAGATAAAGCTATTTATTATTTCTGTTGATTTTCACGACCTGTTTAGTCAGCAAGCTCTTCTAGGAAAAGAACACTCCAAAATCAAACCATTGTTCTCTAGTCCTGGGTAGTGCCATAGCCTCTGTACCATGGTCTTCCACTGTCTTGGGTTAAAGTTCTCTTGCTTGAGGGTACACTTGGGCACACTATTCTATCTTGTTTTTTTAGCTTCCTCTTTTTTTTTATTTATTTTTTTTTTTTTTGAAACGGTGTGTTGGGCAGGCTTAATAGAAGGGCCATGGAGGCCTGGTGGTTTATCACGAAGTTGTCTTTTCCTCATCTGATTCTTTTTCTTCTCAAAACTATCCTTACTGTCCTCAGTTCAGTTGAAGTGGCTATCCTGGTGGGTATTTAGCCTTGCATGGTGTATCAGCTTCTCCATGTTGACCAGTTTTTCCGACTTTGCCCAGTACAAAAAATTGAAGGGTGGTGCCCAGTGCCCAGTTCTCTTAAGTATTTTCCTTTTGCCTAGATTTATGGGTATTCCACCATTTTATCTTTTTGTGTAGTGAACGTTGGAGTGTGGTTGGCATTCGGACACTAACCATTCTGCGTGCTACATCTGGCCACAGTCCACTAACCACTACAATGTGAAGCTATTTTATTAAGTGTCGTCAATACATGGCAATGGATAGCCATCAAGTAAATTAAACTTATAATACTTTTAGAATAATCCACTGTTAGACATGTTTTTCTAGATTCATTCTTCACTACAACCACTTGAGCCATCCAGCCATCCAAGGTCAGTTTCTTGATACAATGATTCTCTGAGAAGTCTCTGCCCTTCTTTTTTAATGAACTTCCGGTTTGGAAGTGAGTAGTGCCGTGACTTGGAGGCGATGGATGTGCAACCAGGTTTCAAATTAGCAAAGAGTTCAGGAGGATCTACCTTTATAGTACTTAGACCACAAACAACTAGAGCAGGTAGATCACCTCCATACTTTAGGGTTACACTATAATGCAACTTTTGAAAGTTTTGACCCAGAATTATGTCAGAACAGAGTTTTGGAAGAATGAACAGGGTGACAACCTGATAATCTCTGCCACCGATGTGAAAATTCACGTTACAAAAACCTGTTTTAACTGACAAAAGAGCCAATACCATTGACGCTTCACTACGATTCTTTTGCACTTTCAACGACAATTTTTTGACAATATTCGGATGCACAATGCTTATTGAGCTCCCACTATCGATCAAGCCGTCCACTGAGGTTCCATTCACGGACATTTTAGTAATGTCTTTGGACAAGCATGAGGGAGTTTCTGCAGAAGTAATAGCGGCTAGAAATAAAGAATCATTTCTATTTGTAGCGGTGGAAGAATCATCAACATGTCTACTAACAGTAGCAGTCTAGCAGAAAACTTTAGAAAAGTGACCCTTCTTTTGACATTCATGACAAATTGATTCACATGCTGGACATTCCATCCTGAGATGCTTAGGATAGCCACAAAAAATAACATTTAGTGGCTGTATTACTTGTTGGAGGCGTAGCAGCAGCAGCTAGTACAGTAGTTTCAGGGGCATCATCAGCTGGGGTTGGGTTAATATTTGCACTCAATAGTTTTTTAGACTGGTTTGTAGCATAAAATTAAGAATTCTTTTCAGCCTACTCGAAAACCCCTGGCTTGGTCAACAGCTGGTGATAAGTCTAAAACCTTGTTCTCCAGCAAATACTGTCTGATTAGAGATGATTGCAAACCATTAATGAAGGCATCACAGATAGGCTCTTCACAATGTACACTAGCAGAAACAGATTTGGAATTACAGTCTTTACTTAAAACATTCAACGCTTGCAAATAAAAGTCCGTTTCACCACCCTGCTGTTTACAAGTAGCCAACAAATGTCGGGCAAACACTTCATTTTTGGGTTTGACATAGTGTGCTCTCAGTAATTGAATTGCTTCATCATAACTTGTACAATCAGATATACAAACATAGACTTCAGGAGAAATGTAGTTAATAAGAAAACTTAGTTTATCAATTCATGCACCGTCAGGCTGGCTCATACACTGAAGAAAAATTTGAAATGTTCTTAACCAATGTTTACATTCATGGGTTGCTTTTGGAGAGCTTGGTCTGTCTCCAGTCATTTAGGTTTCAACAGGCACTTCATCTCCGATTCAGGTCAGGTATCGTCGCAGAATTTAGATCAATAAATTTTATATAAAATTTGATTTGACAATTGTGATAATTAAACCATTGGCCTACATCTAGGCTTTATTGATATAAATTCCTTAACCAGGTGCAACCTGTAGAAACAAATAGAATATATAAATATAATTGTATAATAATAATGATCCATAATCAAATAATAATAATAATAATAATAATAATAATAATAATAATAATAATAATAATAATAATACTTCATGTACAGAAGTTAAGTACATTGGCAACCATAACAATCAGTCATGAGGTTAATCTTAATCCATTAATAGTTAACATACAAATATATATATATATATATATATATATATATATATATATATATATATATATATATATATATATATATATATAAACAGTATGAGAGTTTAATAGTTTACAATGTAATAAATAATATATATTACCTGTTGAATAACAGTAATTAGTAGTATCTGATTAATGGAACCACAGTCAAAAGCTAGGGCTATTCACATCTGTTCTGAATCCCAAATGCAAACAAAAGCACTATTACCAACTGACACAGTAATAGCATGGTTACTTGTATGTAATTTAGTAACTATTATGACAATTGTATCTGATAAAAATGTTGAAGAGAAATGTACTATCCCCCCAGTGCGCAAACTTATTACATTCAGTCTATCTAAAGAAACATTTAGTAGTAAAAAAAAAAAAAAAAAAAAAAAAAAAAAAAAAACTTTAGACATAAATCAAAATTTCCTCCTACTGTATTTATTGAAGAAGATACAAAGAAAATAAATGATTCTACCAACATTCTCTGTGATCATGATGACCAACGTCTGTTGAGAGCTAAGTGTGCTAACTGTCTTACCACCACTTATAATAAAGTGAGTAAAAGTGAATAAGATACCATGTGTCCACTGATGGACAAGACTATAACTGTTAAAGACCCGCTGCGTCTCTTTCAGTAGCAAGACCCTAGAACTTTGTAATTTTGATGTACCATCAAGGAGCCCTTAGAAGAATTTGAACTTGAATTCAATTTGTAATTTGTGTCTCTAACATTTTTAAGATAATTCAACGCTACCGTAGCTGATAATTGATGTGCTCGATAGTATGTGAATTAATGTTTGTTAAATACACGAACTGTAGAAAAAGATACGGAATAACATCTGTCATTATCCTCGTTTCTCATATTTTTGTTTCTTAAGTCACAGTTACCACACGGCCACGTGGCAAAAGTGGTAACTGTGGCTCAAGAAATAAAATATTTGGGAAACGAGGATAATGACAGATGTTACTCTGTATCTTTTTCTACAGTTCGTGTATTTAACAAACATTAATTCACATATTATCGAGCACATCAATTATCAGCTACGGTAGCGTTGAATTATCTTAAAAACGTTAAAGTCA
The DNA here is from genome assembly GCF_036898095.1 of Palaemon carinicauda. Classification (NCBI taxonomy): domain Eukaryota; kingdom Metazoa; phylum Arthropoda; class Malacostraca; order Decapoda; family Palaemonidae; genus Palaemon; species Palaemon carinicauda. The sequence goes on along the minus strand of NC_090733.1, from coordinate 74,241,491 downwards.
CGAATTACAAATTTTAATTTATAGTTCAAAATCTTCTAAGTGCTCCTTAATGGTACATCGAAGTTACAAGTTCTAGGTCTGGCTACTGAGAGGGACACAGCGGGAAGTTAGAAAGTTAATACAAACTACATTATGAAAATGGATGTTTGTAAGGCCGGGATCAGCCTCAGACGATGGGACGGTACTCTCAAGCTCTACTGAAACTCTTCTGATTTTTTGGCCATACTTTCTCCTCATGTGTGGCAAGATCCGGATGGGGTACCATGGGTGTCCACTGGGGTTTAGGTATAGAAGGTGGCGGTCCCAGTTCTGCTGTGATTTGCACTTCCGCTTGCTGTCTCATCCCCGTAGCCAAGACCTGTGGGAAAAGGATATGACTCAGCAATGTGACAGATCAGCAACACGTGGTTGTCGCGGATCAAGCAATTCAGAGCTTCGAAGGCACAGGTCAACAGTTTTGTGCCTGCATTCGTCTCGTTATTATTTGCTTTCTTTTTTAATTTACCTTCTGTGACATAATCTCCTCGGTTTGAAGGAGAGACCTAAGTGAAAAAAGAGGAAAAAAAAAGGACGCAAAGAAAGAAAGTGGAATCGGTTAAAAACTGAAAGTACATGGATAAAATACAAAACTGTGATGTGTCAACACAACTACCTACTAAGAAAGAAGAAAAAATGAATACTATAAGAGAAAGATCCGCGAAGCAGCAATAGACATAAATAGGTTATATCGTGTCCTAAATGGTATAATGGGAAATGTAAAGGAAAAAAAGCTACTTAATGGATACTGTAACCAGGAACTAGCAAATAATTTTCTAGTATTCTTTAAAAACAAAACTGAAAATATAACCAGATTATTTGTAAATATTCAACATCAGATTAATGATATACCGGATACATAGATAAAATGAACGAAATTTAACAACATAACACACGATGATACAGGGGCGTAGGAGCAGGGGGGCTATAGCCCCTCCACTTTTTTGCTGAAAATATGCTTTTAACCATTCAGATTTACATTTTGTAAATGCATTTCATCTCTGGCAACAGCTCTTGTACAGTCTCACCCTCCCACCCGACCCCCGCCACCTAAGTATCATGTTAGTACCCAACATCATAGTTTCACAGTCCCGTCACTCGCTTAGTTTTACAGAGAGCAGCCCCCATATTGGGAATCAAGCCACTTATAATGTTTGACCCCCAGTGCACACCGTGACATATGTTAATCTATCCATCATTACCAAACTACATCATTGATACGCAGTAATAAATTGAAAACATGACACACGCGAACACATGTAGTTGACGAATATCGCACATATAAAAATATGCATATATATATATATATATATATATATATATATATATATATATATATATATATATATATATATATATGTATATATATAATTTCTTCATAATTCTTTTTAAATATGTATACTTTTATATAATTTCAGAGCTTATGATGTATCAATTATACATTATTCATACACTTTCAATATGTATATTTTCTGGTCTCAGGCATGACTTACAAATATGTATGTTTATATTAGAAATATGCTTGTTTTTAATTTTGCTTACTTATAATTATTCTATATATATATATATATATATATATATATATATATATATATATATATATATATATATATATATATATATATATATATATATAACATATAACTAAATTCATTTATTTCAATATATGTTGTACAACACAACAGCCATATTGGAAAGCAAGTTGAAATTTGAAGAACGATTTGATTTCCCTAATGTTTTCATTTATCTAGATTCACGAAGTAAACAAATGAAATAATCAAAATTACTGTATTCTCTTCTCACAAGGTCTGATGCTTCATGTTATTATTCATTGAGTAATATGAATTGCAACTTTTTATGGTGATGATATTGATGTTGACCGTCTGCGACAACAGCTCTCTATTCTCTCACAGCATTGTTCTTCTGAAATAAAACAGGCAAAGCCACGAGAAATAGTTGAGTTTATTAAAGGCCTTGGTGACCATAAATTGTCTCTTCTTACTGAAATGACTAAGGCTGTTAAGCTGTTGCTTGTTATGCCAGCATCAACCGCACAGAGCGAACGCGCTTTTGGTGCCATGCGACGAGTGAAAACGTACCTTCGGAGTACAATGACTCAGAAAAGATTGAATCATTGCATTATACTTCATTGGCATTCGGAAAAAAACGATAGCCTTGACTTGATCGACATTGCGAATGAGTTTGTAGCAAAGAATCAACATCGTCAGTATATTTTTGGTAAATTCACCAATATATATATATATATATATATATATATATATATATATATATATATATATATATATATATATATATATATATATATATATATGTATATATATATATATATATATATATATATATATATATATATATACATATATATATATATATATATATATATATATATATATATATATATATATATATATATATATATATGTATATATACACACACACACACACACATATATATATATATATATATATATATATATATATATATATATATATATATATATAGGCCTATTGATATTTTATGATTGTTATTGCGTAAAAATTGGAATTGGTCATATAAAAATCTTCCAAAAATATGATTTTGTCTTTGATACAATATACTGTCAGATGCCAGGAAATCGCATCTGAGGGTGTTTCCTCATAAAAATTTTCTTGGGGAAACCCCCCCCCCCCATGCCTTTGCGTCTGTGGCTCCGCCTTCAGTGTCATTTCGAACCTTAGTCCCCCCAAACAGGAAAACGCTCCTATTCCCCTGTGATATCACCAGGATTATCAAGAGAGCAAAGAAAACAAACTGCATGAATGATCCTATACCAATATCTAAAGTAATTGAACAAAGAAACTATCCTAATCTTGCTGAAATAATTATGAGAATAGCAAATGCAAGCATTGATGAATCTAAGTTTCCTAACAATGAGAAAAAGAGCTATAGTCACACCGGTTCTGAAAAGTGCTCTGGACTACCAGGAATTAAGCTCATATAGACCTATTTCGAATCTATCCTTTGTTTAAAAAGTGCTAGAATACGCAATTCTTGAACAACTAGTCAGTCACTTAAAAGTAATATAAGCTTTGCCAGACAACTAACCTACTTACAGAAAACTAAATTCTACGGAGGCAGCCATCTGTTCTGCTGTAAATATGCTGGAAATGATGGATGAAAATAAATATGGTATTTCAATATTACTCGATCTTAAGAGCTGCTTTTGATTCAGTTGTGTATGAACTGTTACTAAATGGTCTACGGTTCATCAGTGTGAAGATCAAGCTTTTGAATACCTGAAAGACTACTTTGTTGGCAGAAATTACTGTGTGCAAATTGAAAACTCTCATTCATCATGTGAACCTTTAAGAAAATAAGAAAATAAAGAAAAATCATGGAATAGATGATAAGCAAATGAGCAGAAAACTAGCAGAACACCTAGCCAAAGTAAAGGCCCTAGCTGCACAAACAAGAAATAAAGAACATAAAATAAAAGCAAAACAGGTAAACAGGCAGTTTGGTGAAAATCCAAAGATTGTGTATAGAAATACAATAAAAGAAACAGTCGGGGTACGAACACGACTGAGCAAGGAAGATCTGGAGAAGTTTAAGAAGCCACTGTTTGAAGACCCGAGACAACACCAAGAGAATGGATTGACACCATTAGGCAGATGAACAGCCAGAAACAACAAATGCCCCCAATAAAACTCAACACACACACAAAAAGAAAAAAAAAAATAGTAATTTTAAGACTCCAGGAGTAGACAAGATTCCGAATTTTTGGCTAAAGAAGATCACAGTGCTACACCAACACTGTGAACAAGTCTTTTCAAGAATAATACGAGTAGAAGAAGAATCACCAGAGTGGCTCACAATAGGAAACGCCACTCTTCTCCCTAAGAGCTCAGAGACCGAACTCCCCAACAAATATAGGCCCATCTGCTTTTTACCATCAACCTACAAATGGCTCACGGGAGTCATAGCAGATGAGATCTATGAACACTTAGATCAAGACAAATATATGGAAAAAGAACAAAAGGGATGTATGTGAAACAAACTTGGAACCAAAGATCAATTGCTAATTAACAAAACAATACTAGAAGACTGTAAGAAAAGGCAAAGGAACCTTAATATGGCTTGGATAGATTATAAGAGGGCTTTTGACAGCGTGCCACACTCCTGGATACTTAAATGTCTGGAATTTTATAACATCAATGAGGAAATAAGATCATTCCTGTCAGCTCAGATGGTCAAGTGGAAGACCACTATCTATCTCTCACCTCTCACCACTTCTCTTATGCTTGATTATAGATCCGCTTAGTAAAATCTTGAATGACCTTAACCCTGGCTATGACCTAAGCAAAAGAATGAACCACCTCCTCTTCATGGATGACCTCAAACTATAAGCAGACAAGGAAGAAAAATTGGAAGAACTAGTTAGGACAGTCCATAGATTTTTAAGTGACATCTGCATTGACTTTGGATTAGATAAATGTTCTAAGATTTCCATCAAGAAAGGGAAGAAAGTAACATAAGAAGGAATAGAAGTAGAGGAAGGTATGTTAGTAGAAGAAGATCTGTCAGAGGAATCTGCATATAAGTACTTGGTAATAGAAGAAAATAATAGTATAGAACACAAGAAAATGAGAGAAAAGATAAAGAAAGCGTACATCAGCTGCCTAAAGATCTGTGAGTCAGAATTAACACCAAAAAATAAGATCACTGCCATAAATCAGCTAGCGATACCAGTGGTGACTTATGGTTTTGGTATTGTAGACTGGCCACAAGATGAGATAGATAGGATAGATAAGACCAGGAAGATTCTCACCCTGCATAAAGTCACATATAGAAACAAGTGTATGGACATAATATACCTCCCACGCAGAGAAGGTGGACTAGGCTTAACTGAAATCAATCAAGCCTGCAGAGCAGTAATGCTAAGTATAGGGCAATACCTAAAAAGCTCTGAGGATGAAAACATAAAAAAGGTTGCCCAACATCATAATGAAGCCCTGAGCCAACTAACATCAATAACAAAGCAGGCAAAGAACTTAGCAGGAGAATTGCTAGAAGACACAATGGGCACTGAACAGACTCCAGCAACAATGATAGCCAGGAAGACCAGACAGAAATTCAGTTCTAGAGAGGAAAAACTTAGAATGGAAAGGTGGAAACACCATGGAAGAGCAGGAAGATTCCAAGAACTGGATAAAGATTACATAGATAAAGAAGAGTCACTCAGAAGGATAAGGAATGGAAATCTAGGTTTTGATGGAGAAATGATGATAATAGGAGCACAAGACCAAAGCCTCCTAACAAACGGCTTCAAGAAAATGCCGGGCATATCAGGAAACGACCAGTGTAGGTTTTGTTATACAGCAGTTGAAAGTGCTGGTCATCTGGTTTCAGCGTGCTAGACTCTACTTGCAGATGGTCACTACACAGCTCATCACAATAAGATATGTAAATATATGCATTGGAAAATATGTAAAGAATACAATATTGATGTAAAAGATAAGGTATGGGAGCATGAACCAGATCCAGTTGCCTCCAACAGAAGCATTACCATCTTTTATGATAAGATAATCCCAACAGGAAGATATATAGATGGAGGTGCTTTAAGACCTGATATTGTGATCTAGAATAAAAAACAAAGCAGCAAAGATTATAGATGTGACAGTACCCAGTGATTTTGGCCTCAATAGAGCTGAGAGGCAGAAAATAGCAATATATCAAGAACTGAGGAACGACCTGAAAAATACATGGGAACTAAAAGAAATAGGATTAATACCTGTGGTGATGGGGGCAACAGGACTTATGAAGAAAAACCTGAGACAATACTTTCAGGCGACACCAAGTTGCCCAAGCATAAATGAGGTGCAGATTCCTGCCATCATGGGAACGGTGACCATCTTAAAAAAAGCCCTCTGATACAAGGCTAGTGAAGTATAGAGGTGCAACAGTAGACCCCAGGTTGGGGTCCATTGCATCACTAATTTAAAGTAAAACCAATTAAGGTATTAAGACAAAGGAGTACCTCGGGGGAGTGTACAGTACTTAACCCAATCTTATTCTGCATCTATACTATTGGTCTATCGAAAATACTACAAAATGATGGTGTGAAGTTCAAACTATTTGTGGATGATACACAAGTTTGCTTCTCCATAAATGATATAGTGTACCAACCGTGTGTCACACGATCGTACATAATTCATTTTGTATATATTATGCTTGTATCTTCGCTCTTCCCTCGCACTAAAAAGAACCAGAATAAACATGTCTGCGTTTCTCCTATGTAACATTGTCTGTTTCTCGAACATGTAATTTCCTGTTGTCTTGAGGTTTTGTATATAAAGGAGAGTGTTCTATAATAAATTAACTCAGTTGCTTTCACACTGCCTTTGAGTTCACAACCTTCTCTCGGCCCGTCACATTGGTGACCCCGGAAGTCGACTCGCTCCCACCGCCTTCCACCCCCACCCCCCTCGCCCCTCCATCGTTGGTACTATGACGGACTCTACAGAAATTGGCGCTGCGGCTGCCCCATTGAAACTTTCACCGTTCGCCAGCGGAGAGGCGTTTGCTTGGTTTCAGCGCGCAGAAGTCCAGTTTCGCATCAAGGGCGTGACTCGCTCAACCACCAAAGCAGATTATGTTCTCGCGGCGATACCCGAGGACACCTTCCCTGAAATATCCGACTGGCTTTGTGAACAAGGGGACACCCCAATAGCGTATGATGCCCTCAAAACATACCTTCTGCAGCAGTACTCGCCGTCGCCAGCCGCCCGTGTAGCAAAGCTTTTTCAGCTCTCGCAACAACCGTTGGGGGACCAAAGGGCTTCGCTTGCCCTCAGGGAAATGACCAGTATCGCTCGCCTTCAACCTGCCGCAGACGGCTCTCCTCGTGAGGTGAACCTACTTCGTGCCCTTTGGATACGCCGTTTACCCGGACCTATACGCGCTGCCATACCCGATATCGATAGTTTACCCATAAAGGACTTGATGACCAAAGCCGACGCCCTTATGGACAGCCACTTCAAGACCTCCATCAATGCCTCCACCCCTGACGAAGAGGATGCCTATTCAACGTCAATCGAAGCTGACATGAATGCCGTAGGACATACACGCCTATACCGTGACGTGCCGAGGCAGCGACAAAGCCGCCCACTACCCACCAATCGCTCGCGCCCCCAACAAACGACTTCTACAGCCACTTACTACCTCCCATCCGCCGCAGTTTTGCTACTACCACTTCAGATTCGGGGCAACTGCGAAGAAATGTGCCGAGGATTGTCAGTGGCCAAAAAACGTGTAAGTAGGCCATCGCTCGTGGCGGTGGCCTCCCGTGTTTCTAATCTTTTCTTTTTACATGATGCAGGAACGGGCGTGCGATTTTTGGTAGACACGGGTGCTTGTCGTTCTCTTTTGCCAAGGAAACTCTTCAAGACACGACGTAGTCTGTCTACATCTGCCGACGTCCGCTTGGTAGCTGCCAACGGATCTGCGATACCCACCTACGGTTACGAGAACCTCACATTATCGTTCGGAAACGGTAAATTCAATTGGAAGTTTCTCGTTGCTGACGTCACATTGCCAATCCTCGGTGCAGATTTCCTCTCTCATTTCCACCTTCTGGTCGATGTCGCCCACCGACGATTGGTCAACGCAGACTCGTACTTGTCGACACCTCTTCAACCCGCCTCCTCTAACCTCGCTCTCCACATTAGCGCACCTGTGGATGCCTACGCCCACCTCCTCACGTCGTACCCGGAAGTTTTCCATCCAGAACTTCGCCAAATGCCCACGGTTCCTGCCAAGCACAGTATTTATCACCATATCAAGACGACGGGACCCCCAGTCTTCGCAAAATTCAGACGTCTGGCACCGGAACGATTGGCAGCCACCAAACAGACGTTCGCCAAAATGGAGGAAATGGGCCTTTGCCAAAAGGCCTCCAGCCCATGGTCGTCACCCTTACACATCGTTCTGAAGAAAGACGGCTCCCTCCGTCCGTGCGGGGATTACAGGCGCCTGAAAATGCAAACAGAACCGGATCACTACCCCCTCCCAAACATTGCCAACGTGACCTCCTACCTGCACAAAGCGAAGGTTTTCTCTACGCTCGACCTCCTGAAGGGGTATTATCAGGTATCTATGAACCCAGAAAACATCCCCAAGACCGCCATCACCACTCCGTTTGGTACATACACCTTCAATAACTCCTGTTTTGGCCTTCGTAATGCTGGGGCCACGTTTCAACGTCTCATGGATCGCATCTTAGGGGACCTCCCTTTCTGTGTATGTTATGTGGACGACATACTTGTGTTCTCCTCCTCAAAAGAGGAACACCTCCGTCACCTGCGCATCGTGCTCGACCGCCTGCAACAAAACGGCCTTGTAGTCCGGTATGACAAGTGTACTATTGGCGCCAACGAAGTGTCGTTCTTAGGGCACCGCATCACTCCTGAAGGAGTCCACCCCCTCCCTGAGAAAGTAGCAGCCGTTCAGAAATTCCCCGTGCCCTCGACCGTCAAAGCTCTGCAAGAATTCTTGGGCATGATCAACTATTATCACCGTTTTCTGCCAGCCATTGCCGCCACTCTTGCTCCCCTCTACGCCTCCCTCAAGGGCAAGCCAAAGGACCTGAAGTGGGGTCCCCTTCAAGAAGCAGCCTTCTGCAATGCAAAGAAAGCCCTATCAACTGCTGCGGCTCTCACTTTTCCTATCCCACATGCCCCTCTTCTTCTCTCCACCGATGACAGCGATGTCGCTATTGGTGCAGTACTCGAGCAGGTGGTCAACGGCTCGCCCCGCCCATTGGCCTTCTTCAGCAGAAAACTGTCCAAGGCAGAATTGGGTTATTCTACCTTCGATCGAGAATTGCTGGCGGTGCACTTGGCTGTCCGTCACTTTCGCCATTTCTTAGAAGGTACGCCCTTCGTCATTCCCACAGACCACATGCCTCTGGTGCACGCCTTTATTCGACAGTCTGATGCCTGGTCCACCCAGCAACGCCTACATCTCTCCGCCGTGGCTGAATACAATTGCACCCTTCAATACGTCCCTGGGAAAATTAATCCCGTTGCCGATGCCCTGTCAAGAAACACGTTGGCTGCCGTTCAACTGGGATTGGATTACAACGCCCTGGCTGAAGCCCAATGACAGGATCCAGAGTATCAAGCATGTAGGACATCCTGCACGTCCGTCCGTTGGGAAGACTTCCCCCTCGAAGACTCCAACACCACCCTCCTCTGTGACGTCAGTACTGGTAGACCGCGACCTTGGATTCCTGCTCCCATGCGACAGCAGGTGTTTGATTTCATTCACGGCCTTTCATATCCCTCGTGCCGTTCTACTGCACAGCTGCTGAAGGCAAAGTTCATTTGGCACGGCATTTCTGAGGATGCTAAGGATTGGGTCCGCGCCTGTACTTCTTGCCAAACTTCCAAAGTACATCGACACATGGATTCCGGAGTGGGCACCTTTCCTCAACCTCAGCGTCGTTTCACACACATTCACGTCAACGTTGTAGGCCCCCTACCCACATCACAAGGACATTGTTACCTGTTTACCGTCATTGACCGCTCCACTCGTTGGCCTGAAGCCATTCCCATGGAAACTGCAACGTCCGCCTCATGTACATCTGCCTTACTCTCTGGATGGATTGCAAGATTTGGTATCCATGAGCATATTACTTCCGACAGGGGAACCACTTTCACCTCTCAATTGTGGACATCATTAGCAAATCTCCTGGGCATCACCCTACATCAGACAATGGCCTACAACCCCGCTGCCAATGGAATGGTTGAACGTTTTCATCGCACCCTCAAAGCAGCTTTGATGTCCTGCTGGAAGGATTCCAACTGGTTTACTCAGCTTCCCTGAGTCCTCCTGGGATGAAGGACCACTCCTAAAGACGCCCTCGACGTCTCGGCAGCTGAAATGGTGTATGGCGACCTGTTGGTCGTCCCTGCCGAATTTTTTCCTTCTACAACATCCTCCGACGATCTCCAGCGCATACGTCACGTCGTGGGAAAATTTACTCCATGCCGCCAGATTTACAAGCCCCCAGCGAAGCATCACATACCAACAGACTTGCACTCTGCAACGCACGTCTTCCTGCACAACGACACTAGCAAGCCACCGCTAACGCCCCCTTACACGGGCCCTTCCCTTGTGATCCGCCGCAGTCCGAAAGCATTCCTACTAAACATTCGTGGCAAAGAAGACTGGGTCTCCATTGATCATCTAAAACCTGCTTATCTTCTGCCAGATGACCCGCCTACAGTTCGCCTTTCTAGATCAGGGCGCCCTATTTAACATGTACAGTATGTCATTTTTAGGGGGGGAGCCATGTACCAACTGTGTGTCACACGATCGTACATAATTCATCTTGTATATATTATGCTTGTATCTTCGCTCTTCCCTCGCACTAAAAAGAACCAGAATAAACATGTCTGCGTTTCTCCTATGTAACAATGTCTGTTTCTCGAACATGTAATTTCCTGTTGCCTTGAGGTTTTGTATATAAAGGAGAGTGTTCTATAATAAATTAACTCAGTTGCTTTCACACTGCCTTTGAGTTCACAACCTTCTCTCGGCCCGTCACAATAGACAACACTAGTGAAACTCTAAACCGAATCCTTGATAGTGTTAGAGAATGGATGGCAATTAAATAACTAAAATCAAATGAGAATAAAACTGAGTTCATGGTGGTGGGAAAGAGAAACAGCGTGTGAAGCTTGGGTGATATTCAAATATACATAAATAATGACTTAGCGACGATATCTAGTAAAGTTTGTGACCTAGGCGTATTTCTTGATTGCAACTTGTCTCTCAATGCCTAAATAAATAATGTAGTAAACACTGCTGGTTATCATTTAAGAAATAATGCTCTTATGAAAAAAGTACCTGGATGAATATTCTGTAAAGAAACTTGTGATAAACTGAGTAATTACCAAGATTGACTACTGTAACTCCATCTACACAATCTACCAAAAGTACAACTAAAAAATTACAAAACAATAAACAGAGAAGCAAGACTGATAAAGGTGTCCCATCTAGAGAAAGGATCACCCCCATTCTAATTGATCTACATTGGCTGCCGTTAAAAGCGAGAATGGAGCTTGAAATATGTACAAAAGCCTACCAAGCAAACAGAACCGATCGTCCAAAATATCTAAAGAATTGCAACATGCTGTGCAGCCAGCAAATCGTCTTTACAAGAGAATAGTTACAGATGGTTTGAAACTATTAGAACCTAGATATATGTCTAATGTAGGCTCTAGAGCCTTTAAATATGCTGCCCCACGGTTATACAATAAGCTCCCACGAGACATCCGAATAATTGAAGATATTTAAGGCTTTCAAGATGAAATTGAAGACTTTTTTTTATTCAGTGAGTGCTTCGATAGTGATGATCTAACAGTAAGCGAGCAATATGCTTTCTGAAACGTCAAATGTTCCCAGATGAACGTCATAAAACGACTGTGGAGGTCCTGTAGAGAATAGGGTTCCCCGGCTGTACAGGACCAGATAAGCAGCCTTTAAAGTAGAAAAAAGTAAAGTAAACATTTACCAAGGATACACAACAAACATTGACTTAGGGGAATTGGTATAGAACAAAAAATGGAGGCTTCGAGTGGAATAAAACAAGGGTGTAGAGGATCAACCTCACTTTTTGAAACTAATTACATACATAATCTTAAAGAAAATATAAGAAGGATATTATTTTGGAAATTTGCATATAATGCCTTGGTGATCGCAGAAGGTATAGAGAATGCAAATCGCAACATCCAGCTTTTAGTAGAAACCGGAAATAATGTGGGTTAGAAATGAATAAAGAGAAGAGCAATATTATGATTTATAGCATTAAAGATATGTCAGATCATATTGATGGAATCTACAGTAAGTAGTAGAAAGTTTAACATACGTAAGAATCAAATTGGACAGTAATAGTAACAAACTTGAAACTCAGAAGAGGGAATTGATAGAAAAGACAAAAACTACCTAACTAAACGTATTCAATCATAGATACAATGTTGGTGCGATAAGATAACATCAGATAAGATAATGATAATTATAATTTGTAATAAAGTACTAATAGGAAAAACGTTTTGGAAAAGCATCGCATTACCATTTTTTCTTTATGGATCAAACATTGTAAATCTAACTGAAATAGAGAAACTACAAAGAACAGAGATTGGGGTATATAGGAAAATATTAGGAATTACGAAAAGCACAGCTAATACTACATTAAGGGGAGAGATAGGGATATATTCTATGAAAACAGGGGTGATGGGAAGCTGCAGTACATAAACCGTATCCTGAATTAAGAATTATATTGAAAACAATAACCTAGGACATTCAAGAAAAAGGAGGAAGGTGGTGGAAACAACCAGAAAAGTACCTGGAAGAATTAAACCTGGATATAAGGCAAATAAAAAGAAGGACCAAGACAGAAATAAAACCCGAAACCAGAAAGTAGGATACTGATAAAGGGAAAGAAAAATTGGAAATTAAAGTGAGCTGAGAAAGGTAGAGGAAATTGAAGAAAGAAATTAAAGAACAAATATAGGACAATACATTTGCATCAGTATTATATTCTAAGCCCTAAGGCAAGAACAAATGGGTTAAAACCAATCATTATAAATAGATTCAAAGGGCAAAATGTAAATTATAATTTTCATGAAATTATGAAAATAGATTTAACCCATTTTTGTTGTTTTGTCATGAATAGAAAAAAATAATTAATGGAGTTGCAACAAACTTGCAAAAAATACTTAAAGAAAATATTAGGAGCATTTCTATTCAGTGAAAGAAATATATTATAGAAGAAAGAAATTTTATACTTAATATGGAAAAAAGACCAAATTATATAAAAGAAAGATAAACTTAAATTGCCAGATTATCAGGGGCGCGGTTGCAAAGAATATACCTCAACCCTGAACCGGGAACCTTGTCCAAGTTGTCTATTAAAAAGTAAACAATAGATTATGCTCTAATTAGGGAAGAAGACCAAGAAGGTATTAGTAGCATGGTAATAGATGAACAGAAAGTGATAACCCCCTAAAGGATATCAAAAGAGATTGTGTATTCTGATCACTGTGCTATCCTACTGGAACCGATCAAAAGCCAACAAAGATAAAAGAAAAGAACTAGAAAAGATTGCGAAAGAAAAAGGTGATATAGAATTAAAATATTCAAAATGACAAGAAAAAGTGCAGGCAATAATAAGAAAATGTAGTATTAACAGGCAAACCGAAAAAAACAAGAAGTATAAGAATTAAGGAAATTAATGAAACTTAAAAGAATTATAAAGAAAAACGGATTAATCTTGGAAAGGAAAACAATGAGTTCAAGAGAAGAATTAAACTATACGATAGCCTCGTAGACTCATACATACGAGAAGAGAAATAAAAAGAGGAAGGTTTAAGAAAAACCAAAGAAGTAGAGAATATCAAAGCAAAGGGAGGTATGAACAGCACAGCCTTCTGGGAATTCAAGAAGAAAGTTACTGGAAAAAAACACCAGCAACTGTACAGCCATCAGAGGGAAAAAACGGAGAAATAATAGAGGAAGTTGAAGAAATAAAAAAAGAATATGAGCAATTCTGTCGAGATTTATTTAAGCTAGATAATCCCCAGAGTGAAGAAGAGGTCTTGGCAGAAGAAATTAACAACTTGTTTGATAAATGGCTGTCAGAAAGCGACAGAGTGAGATCCAGCAAAGATCGTTAAGAGCCTGAAAGACAAGTACACAATGGACAGACAAGGATTTAAAAATGTTATGATTAAATGATGGGAAAAGAAATAATAGAAAGTCTGCCGTTGATCCCAACAGAAATAGACGAAAACATATGCATCCCTAAAGAGAGGGAAGAGATGTGGATACTCTCAATCAAAAAAAAAGAGAAATAAAATGGAATTAGAGAATAGAAGAGGAATATTTATCATAAGCATAATTAGCAAGATATATGAGAAAATAAGGATGGAAAAATCAAAGAACAGAATCAAGGCAGAGTTGAGTAGATTCCAGTGTTTAGGCATTGAAGGAAGGTCGACGGCCGATCATCTGCTAACACTGAATGCAGTAATCGATTATAATGCCTATTTGGGAGGATCAACGTACGTATGGTTTTGCGATGCATATGAGTGCTTCGATAAGCTAGACCTGAGGGATTGCATTAAAGAAATGGGAAAAAGGATAGGATGAAAGGAAGCATTGATAGTTTAGAAAATTAATGAAAAAGGTAGAGCAGCCATCAACTGTCCAGTAGGTACAACAGAAAACAGAGGTTGAAGGAAATGTGAGACAAGGAACTATATACGTACCCAAGCTATGCAGTATAGTGATTGACAAAGTGAATAGTATTAATAGAAAAAATATTACGTTGATAAGGAATGTTGAAATTGAATCATTGGTATTTGTAGATATTATGTTTTCCACAGAAAGGAAAGAAGGAATAGAATGTGCCATAAGTAATTGTCATAGTTTGGAGATCTAAGAGAAGTTCACAATCAACACCAACCCCCAAATATCGGGTGTATTAATAATTAACAAAAGAAAGAATAAGAAAGAGGAGATTAAAGCAAAGTGAAGAATGGGCAAGTAGGTTTAGTCGAAGAATATAAGTATCTGATTGAATGGTAAATAGAGAAGGGAAACAAAGAATTGAGTATCAGTTAAAAAGGCCAGAGAGTCGCATATATGACCCAAGAAATACGAAAATATGGAGATGTAAGAAAAGTAGGAAAAATGGCATTGTAAGTGAGAAAGAAAATGTATGAAATAGTAGATGTACCAACAATATTTGCTAATGTGGAGACCTGGAGTGAAACAAGAGATATATATGAAAGATCTGGAAAACCTTCAATATAGGATAATGAAGAACATGTATGAACAACCTACAAGTACTCCATATTGGGGTATCCTTACAGAAACAGGAATATGGCTGGTGTTTTGCAGAATACAATATAAAAAATCAATGTTTTTCCATAACATCATAAACTCAGATAATGAAGACTAGTAAGAGAGATAATTGAGGATCAGTTGAAGAGCCCTTATGGAAAGTGCTGGAGTAACAGCATGGAAGAAATCTGTAGTAAATATGGGATGGGAGTTGAAAAAATAAGAAGTTGGGGGAAAGGACCGTAAAAAGCAAAAAAAAAAAAAAAAAAAAAAAAAAAAAAAAAAAAAAAAATAATAATAAGAAAAATATGGAAAAAAATAGAAGAAACTATTGATGAAAAGAAGAAAGTGATGAAAAAATTAAGTTGTTTAAAAGGAAATGGTCCACAGCCTTATATATCAGAGAAATGGATGTGGTTAAGGCAACTCTTGTAATGAAGACAAGATTAAATATGCTTAATTTAAAATAAAATTTCAGGGGAAAATATGCAGATAAAATGTGTGACCTTTGCAAAGATGAAAAAGATACTACTGAACATTTATTTTCATGCCCAAAATTAGGACAGTTAATGAAACTAGACATAAGTGTAGGTACGTTGCAAAATCCTAGCAGGGATCTGGTTGCTAAAACTGATGATAGCAAGGTGTTATCCTAGTTGATTTCAAGATAGAATGAGATAAGAGTAAAGATTGAGAATTTCACTATTAATCTATTTATGGTACAGGTAAAATAAGCTTAATTACAATAATAAGAATAAGCTTAAAAGTTTTGCACCTATCTATAAAGTGATAGAGTGGCCACAAACTTATTTTGCGGGGTGATCAATTAGGAACCAGGAACCATACCAGAAATCGATGTTATTTTACTTGGTATTCTAGAATATTATGAATTACAAAGAATATATGGATAACCCAGGACCTTCAGGAATACGCAGGCATATGCGTAATTTGAAAAATTTGATTCCCAACACGCAAAAAGAGGAAGCGAAATCAGTATGTGCTGGCTGCGTTGGTTAGCCTTGTGGCAATGGTTTCACAAATATTTAGGTAGGTCGACAACTACACACTTTTTTGTTGCGACATGGGGTCATGTCTCCTCACAAAAAGGGGAAAATACCTCATGCCAGCTCGTGTGAAGACCTCGCAAGAAAATTGTAAAATGTCACAACGTTGCCAGGTTTTTAAAACCGTTTTAAATTTTGTCGCGGCATTGTGTGAGGGGATGACCTCGCGCCACCTCGCAAGACTGATTTTGTGACATTGTACAAACACTTTGTAGGATGTCGTCCGGGTTCATGATACATCGTACTAGCCATGACACCTTGCGACTTTTTGTAAGATCTTACCCCAAATTGTAACCCCCTCCGGAGAGCAGCTTACCCTTACTTGCACACAACCGACGATGTCTGGTGAGTTGGTTGTAAATTTTTCCGAGAGGAGATGCATTCTGAACACTGATTGGTTTGAGCCTGGGTGGGGCTGAATACAGTGCGCTGATTGGTTGATACCGGTGCATGGGTGGCATATAAGGGGTTGCTAGACTCAACATCAGTCATTCATAGCCCAGCACATGCAGAAATATTACTACTATTACCTCTAAAATGCCTCGCCAGACCACCAAGCAGTCCAAGGACCCCAAGTAGCCCCAGCCCCAGCACAAGGAACTGGAGATGCCCCCTTCTCCGGTGGTTCAGGAGATGGAAACTGCTGACGATCCCGTTGTAGAAGAAGAATATGTAGCAGGACCTAGTGGACTACAGCAACCACAAAAAAAGAAGTGGTATCAGCCCAGTAAGAGGGATATACCAGAATACCCCTTCACAGATGTCCAAATTTCTGAGATTACTGAGTTTGTTAAGCATAATCTACCTCTTTACGACAAGCAGGAGAAGCAGTGGTGCAACCCCAGACTAAAGGAGACCCTGTTTACCGAGCTTGCAGCAACCTTTCCCGACTGTACTTTCCTGCAAGTGAGAAAGTTGTTCGAAAAGAAAGGGACAATTTTGGGAAAATAGAGAAGAAGGAAAGCAAGAGTGGTGCCATAGCAAGGAGGAGGACAGCATGAGAGGAAGAAGTCTTGACCACCTGGAAGTTTCTTGGGTGGCACATAGCCCACGAGAACACGCTATCGAGCGACAGGTTCTCTCCTACCTCGCAAAGGGGCAAATCAGACATAAATGTCGATGAGTCCTCAAGTGAGATATCTGGTTTGTCTGCTGCATCAATCACCAAGAGAAGGAACCTGAAGAGGAGGAGCCAGCCAGCAGAGACAGTAGCCTCCACTGCAACAGATGAGCGGACGGTATCCGGACACGCCATCAGGGAGCTCTTGCACAAGGCCAATATGCTGACACAGAAGGAGGAAGCTGAAGGGTCTGAGGCCAAGATCCAGGACTTCTCAATGTACTTGAGATCACGACTGAGAAGAGTGTCCCCCGTGAACTTCAAGATGTTGTTCGGGAAGATGCTGAAGATGGTCTCAGCCCTGGGGGCACCGCCTGAAGGGACATCTTCCATCAAAAATCCTGGGAAAATCCTAACTACTCTGATAGGGACACCACAACCTCCTCCAGCATTATCACAGCCTCTACAGTGGCAACAACAACCCGAGGGAGAGGCAGTAGCTGTGACCCCTCCTATAATGAAGGCAACATTCCAGCAACAACCTTATCAGCCAATACAGTACCAGCAACAACAGTTCGTGCAACTACCATACCGGCAACAGCAAGCAACATTTTACATCCTGCAGCAGTAGCCAGTCCAAGCGCATCAAAATCTGCAACCACTCCCACTACAGCAGCAAGTTTGGACACCATGTATTGCAACAGCATCATATAACTTCTCATCTCCAGCACCTGCCTAAACTACCTCGCCAAATACTCCCGTTTCCCGATTTTCTGCTGCCTTGGATATGTTGCCCCTGCTGCCATCCCCAAGCATCTCAACCTCAAACATTGTGTCTGCTGCAATGGATCTGATGGTCACATTCCCCAGCCTGGACATCCCAAAGAGTGTGTCGAGGGAAGAGAGCGACCACGATTAAAAAAATGTCTGAAATGTATATTGTAATTATAAAGTATGTTCTATTTTTTATAGATAAAAATATTCGCCATCCAACATAATCTTTTATAATCCAATATATTTCTATGTAAATGATGGACACTTTTATGTAAATGATGAAGAAAGTATATCTTGAAAAGACCTGAAATTTGAACTAAACTGAGAGAGAGACCTTACAAAAACATGAAATTTATTCACCAAATTTATCTTGCAAAGTCATTGAAAATCAGTAAATAGAAATATACAATGAAAATCACTTGAAATGTGCAATGAAAAGCACAGTTTAATGATATAAGGATTGAATAAAGAAATAGTTAAACAAACATATAAAAAAGAAATCTTGGTATGAAATGACAAATGAAAAACTTGAAAACTTAAAAACATTAAATTCATTAACAAAACATTTCTTGATAAGTCAAGGAAAAACAGTTAATTTAAATAAACAAAGAATAGCAAACAATCTTGATATACATTTGAAAAATTACAAAATTGAAATGTACTATGAAAATCATTATGTTAAGATGTACCATATAAAGTACAAAGTTTTATTATATAAGGAATGATTAATAAATAGCATTACCAAAC
Organism: Palaemon carinicauda; assembly: GCF_036898095.1. Classification (NCBI taxonomy): domain Eukaryota; kingdom Metazoa; phylum Arthropoda; class Malacostraca; order Decapoda; family Palaemonidae; genus Palaemon; species Palaemon carinicauda. Next base: position 74,222,899 of record NC_090733.1, on the reverse strand, counting down.
ATATAAAACGAAATCTTAGTTTGGAATGAGAAATGAGAAATTTGAAACCACATTACATTTATTAACAAAATCTATCTTGCTAAGTCAATGATAAGCAGTGATAAGCAGTAAATTGAAATATACAGAGAATAGCAAAAACTTTATATATACAATTAAATTCACAAAGTTAAAATGTACAATGAAAAGCACAAATTTTGATTATATAAGGAATGTTTAATAAATAGCATTACCAAACATATAAAAAGAAATCTTAGTTTGAAATGAGAAATGAAAAACTTGAAAATACATTATATTTATTAACAAAATCTATATTGCTAAGTCAATGAAAAGCAGTGATAAGCAGTAAATTGAAATATACAGAGAATAACAAAAACTTTATATATACAATTAAATTCCCAATGATATAAAATTTGGACTTAAGATATTTTAATTCAGGAAAAGAACAGGTTATATGGGGAGGCATACATTTTCATTTTATATGCATTTGAGGCATTTATTGTGTTGGTCGTCCTCTGGGATAGACAAAAATCTCTTGCCGAGGTACTGCTCCTGCTTCTGAAGAGTAGTAGTAGGCCAGGTAATCTCGGACTGCCTTTGATTGTCTTCAGTAGTTTGATCCCTTTCGACACATAAGTTGTTCCATGAGATTCGTCTCCTTCCTCCAAGTTCCAAGCAGCATGTTGTGCTGAGTATCTTCGCGGTTGATGTCGTTGGGAGCAAAGGGATAGTGGTCGAGTATGAGATTGTGCAAGATACTTCCACGTATGGTTAGCAGCTGCACTACTTTAGGTTCCTGTTGTATCATGGTGCAGAAGATTCGGAATCCCATTTGCAGGATACCGAATGCGTTCTCCACCACACAACCCTCTTAACGAGAGAAAGCCTTGATGAAGTCATTGAGCTTCAGCGACATCTTTCCTGTGCTGAAGCTTGGTTACGGGCAAGAGGGCTCTCGAACTGGGGATTTTTTTTTTTGTCTCAGTTTGACTCTAAATTTCTCTCATCCTATTTCTATTACTTATTATTGTTTCATTCTCCTTCATATTTATCAGCTGTCTCTAACCTTTCTGTCAGAATTTCACTGTCCAGATTTTCTTTTAGAGAACATCATATCCGGAATTGGAATTATTTTTTCAAAGTCAATTATGGGAGCTTTGGTAGTCTTGCCAACAACCCGATAATGTTTGGACACCTAGGAGTGTCAGTATTTCCATACTGGCATGCAGGATTATTCTCGAACAAAAAACTTGGCCTTTGGATTCCAGTGGTTGGCCGGTTTCACAGAGATAGGACCCTCGGCATTCTGTCCGGTTTGCCTGTCACTATGATTAAAGTGGGGATGATTGTATTCTTGTAATGCTCTCAGTCCCATCAAGCAGGTTTGGCATACACTTGAGCCAGTAATCATAGTGGTATCATCTTTTTGTGGTAGGGTAGGGAGTGGACATTAGTGAAGCAGCTTTTGCAGTTGTCATTGGTAGAGAAAGTAAATCCATGAAAGGTTAATGGGGTTTTCTTTGGGATATGAGAGACAGCATTGTTATTTTCTTTCCCTTATACTTAATTTTTCTTCTATTGTTTTCGGTTTTCATTATCATTATTACCTTATCCCTCCCCCTCAAAAAATTAATGAGCAAACTTAATATTCCCCATACCCCTGGATCAGATGGCAAACCCCAGACACCATTGACATCCTCTGCTGATTTATTTAAGACAAAAAAGGACCCCTCTACTAAAGTTTCAAAACCAAATAAGTTGGGTAACACAGGGAAACTTCGAATCCTTTATGTTACCTAAAGTTCAATAGATACTGATTATGATAAGCTATATAAAGTATTTAAATGCTATGATGAGATAGAAAAAAGAATAAAACTTGAAAATGAAAAATGGCATTCATGGATATTTTATAATATTCATGAAGAAGCATTTAATGCAATATGTAACATCAATAATATTAAAATTAATAACTTAAATGTCACGGGTGCCCTTAGTGATAAGATACCAAACGATTTGGATGTGTATAGATCTACTGACTAATTTGAAAAAGATGTTGGTATAAATATGCCTTCCCAGAGAAAGCCAAAACCACCAATGTGGCTTGTTACCGAGACTAAAGAGAGTACTAGGAGTTATTTTAAAATTTGCAAACTAATTCAGAAAAAGGTGGGAACTATTGCACCAGGTGATATATCTCGCTTTGGAAAAAATAGCTTCCTCATCCGTGCAAAATCATGCACGCAATCAGTAATACTGTCTAATCTCAAGACAAGTAGTGATGATGACATGTTAGATGTCAGACCCCACCTAAATTTCAGTTACCGAAGGGGAGTAGTTTTCAATAAAGACCTGTATGAATTTACTGAAGAGGAAATACTGGCCATGTGTCCATTAACAGTGGGGAAAGTTCATAAGGTTCCTGGGACGTCAGTGATTATCCTTACTTTCCAGGATTCCCATGTGCCTTTCAACATCGTCATTAAAAATTATGTAATTAAAGTTCGACCTTTCAAACAGAAGCCACTACAATGTTTCGATTGTTTCAAATTTGGACACCCTTCTAAAGTTTGCAAAAATGATAAAATGTGTAGCATTTGTTCCAGATCTTAACATGGAGAGTGTACACTTGAGGCCAAGTGTTTGCATTGCAACTCAAACCATAAATCCACTGAGAGGGGCTGTGAGCTTTATAAGTTGCCCTAAACAAATCCAGTGTAGAACACATAAGTGTGGGACATGCCAAAAGACTACTGAATAAACCAAACAGCTATGCAAAGGCATTAAAATCAAGAGAAAATATAGCACAGGAGATATCAAACCCACATAGTAAGGCCAGTAGTTCCAAGGAAAAAAAAATACATCATTTAATAGTAAAGTGCTGCGTGACAAGGTAAGCATATAGCCTTTTGAGGCTTTGCTACAGTTCATTAAAACTGGGGCATTGCCCATTTCTGTACAACCTTCGTCCCCCATCACCAACAATAGTACTAACCTCTCTTAGGCCATGTCCTCGCCTGATTTTATGGAGGTTCCACTTGAACCCAAATTACCAAGTGCACCTGCAGTGGTGAAGATGCAAAAACCTGGTAGCTCACAACCTATTAATCAGAAAAGGGAGAGACCCCCATCTCTCTCGCCCCCTTCCATAAGAAACATCAGAGTTATGATGTCAAGTAAATATGATATCTTGTCTGTTGATGTTTCTGATCAACCAGAAGACAGTTTAAATGAATCAGAAATTGAAGTTGACTTCCACCATCCCGTTCAACAATTAAATCAAAAGGAAAAAAATAAAAGCACCAACGCAAAAACGAATCTAACAAGACCCTCTCTAAAAAAACACTGGGAAATATTGTTAGATCAAAAATTGTTAATGGGAAGGCTTCATACAAGGCGTCTTCCAAACATAAACCATAGTTTTTTCCTCTATTTTGAAATGGAATTGTCAGGGTTTAAGGGCCAAATATGAAGAACTTAAGATCCTCATTCATGAGTACTCCCCTATAAGTATATGTCTACAGGAGAGAAAACTTTATCATAATACTCCTTGTCCTCACGAATATATAAGCTACTGGACACCATATGATTAGCGAGTAGGGAGCCATGGCGGAAGTCTTATATACGTTCATCGAGATGTTCCCCACATATCTTTGTCTATTCGTACTCCTCTGCAGGCAAAGGTTGTACAGATTGATATAGGAAGAAAATACACAATTCTTTCTTTTTACTTGCCTCTAAATAACAGCATTTCATATGATAATTTAGTAGAGGTAATTAAACAACTCCCTCAACCTTTTCTTTTACTTGGAAATTTGAATAGTAGACATCATTCATAGGGGTGATGTTCTAACAAACACAGGAATCAATATTATTTTATCAATTGTGGAAAATGAAGACGTGGGACTCCTTAATACAAGAGAGTCCCCACATTTACATGTTCAGACAGGTACCCTATCATGCATTGACCTTTCAGTTGTAAGCTCTAACTGCATTCTCGATTTTTAGTGTAGAACGTTAGATGATTGGTATACTAGTGATCATGCTCCAATTATTATAAATACGAACAATAGTCCACCCTTGCAGTGATCGCCATGATGGAACCTTGATAAGGCAGACTGGAATAAATTTCAGGAGCTAAGTGAAATTGAAGGGAGCGCAGAACAATTTAAAAGTGTAGATGATGACATAGATTCACTGAATGGAACCTTACATACAGCAGGAGTTAATTCAATTCCAAAAACCACAAGGATATTCAAACGGCGAGCAGTCCCCTGGTGGTCTTCAGAACTGACGGCCTTGCACAGAGCCACAAGAAAATCATTAACTCGATTGCGTAACCACCGTACCGAGGAGAACTCAGTGATATATAAGAAATGTAGAGCACAGTTCGGTCATGCCATGAAAGTAGCTAGGCGCCAGTCTTGGGAGTCTTTTGTTTCCTCCATTAACAGTAAAACACCACCATCTTCTGTGTGGAGGAAAGTAAAAAAGATAGCAGGCAAATTCACCCCTTACCCACCACCAGTGTTGAAGGTGACTGAAGCAACTGAGGATAGCAATGGCCTGGCTGATCATTTCTCAAATGTATCACAAAGTGGGTAGCAGCTCCTGGTCACCAGTATAGGAGCACTGAACAAATAAGAATATTTTAGAATCAACAACAGGAAAGGAAGAGTCATACAATTCTCCTTTTACTGAAAGAGAATTTAATTCTGCACTTGTTACTTGTAATAATACAGCCCCTGGACCCAATGGAATTCCATATGCAACGATTAAATATGTACCTGTTAGTACCAAGTTATTATTTTGAGCATTACTAACAGAATATAGCATGATCATAGTTATCCAAGTGTTTGGGAACTAGCCATTATTTTAGCCTTTTTAAAACCCGGTAAGGATAAGTTTCTACCAGCAAACTATCGACCAATTGCATTGACGTCTTGTTTATGTAAGATCATGAAAAAGATGGTCAATGCAAGACTGATGTGGTACCTGGAAAAGAAGGGTATTTTATCACCAATCCAGTGTGAATTTAGAAAAAATGCACTCAACGACTGATGTGTTGATACGACTTTAGTCCTCTATTTGTGAAGCCTTTGCTTCCAAACAGCACCATTTGACAGTCTTCTTTTACCCTGAGAGGGATATATGGTATACTTAAAACCATTCATAATTTGGAATTATAGGGAGAGCTACCATTGTTCATTCAATCATTTATTTCACATAGATTTTTTTCCAAGTGAGAGTGGGGGAAGCTCTATCAGAGAGGAAACGTCAGTAAGAAGGAGTTCCCCAGGAGCTAGAATGGCAATGGTTGAGAGAAAACTACACCTCTCAATTGACAAAATTATTCAGTGGGCCGATATGAATAGGTTTAAGTTTTCGACAAGCAAAACTACTATTGTATATTTTTGTCGTATTCGGGGAGTACATCCAGACCTGGATATATACATCAAAGTTCAACGGATCCCATGGGTAAGTGAAGCTCAACTTTTAAGATTGATATTTGATTGTAGGCTTATATGGGTTCCTCACTTGAAGGTATTAGAAACTAAATGTATTGAGGCTATGAATCTTTTAAAAGTATTGTCCTATACATAATGGGGGGCAGACCGCAAAATTATTTTAAGATTATTCCAGTGGTTGATTTAAAAAAAAATAGTTATGGGTGTGAAAAATACTCCTCAGCCTCCCAAAGCCTATTAAAGATATTAGATTCTATACATTATGCTGGTATTAGATTGTCCACAGGAGTGTTTGGAACTTCGCTTATCCCAAGTCTCCATGTTGACGCTGGAGAATTACCATTAGACTTTCACCTAAAGTCCTCTATTTTTCGGTATTGGTTTAGGTTGCAAAGACTTCATAATTCTTTAGCCTCTCAGACTGCAAACTTTGTAAGGCATTGTATATATTTTAAGTTACACCCAAAATCTCCTCAACCTTATGGTTTATGAGTCAAAATATTAATAAATTGTCTTGATATAGCAAGAAATAGAGTTCTTCCATTTAAGATATCACCAATCCCCTCCATGGAGATTACTAAGGGTATCGTTTGGTAGATATAGTAGTAGGCTGGCCAGGGCACAAGCCACCCATTGAGATACTACCGCTAGAGAGTTATTGGATCCTTTGACTGGCCAGACAGTAATGCATTGGATCCCTCTCTCTGTTTACGGCTCATTTTTGCTTTGCCTACATATACACTGAATAGTCTAGCCTATTCTTTACACATTCTGGTCTTTCTTCATACACCTGACAACATTGAAATTACCAAACACTTCTTCGCTCAAGGGGCTAATTACTATACTGTGATAGTTCAATGACTACTTTCCTCTTGGTTAGGGTAGAAGAGACTCTTTGGCTATGATTAGCAGCTTTTCTAGGAAAAGGAAACTCCAAAATCAAACCATTGTTCTCTAGTCTTGGGTAGTGTCATAGCCTCTGTTCCATGGTATTCCACTGTCTTAGGTTAGAGTTCTCTTGCTTGAGGGTACACTCGAGCACACTATTCTATCTCATCTTTTTTCTGTTCCTATTATTATTTTTAAATGGTGTGTTGGGCAGGCTTAATAGAAGCGCCATGGATGCCCGGTGATTTATCAAGAGGTTGGTTTTTCCTTATCTGTTTCTATTTCTTATCGAAATCATCCTTACTGTCCTCCCTTCAGTTGAAGTGGCTATCCTGAAGGGTATTTAGCCTTGCATGGTGTATCGGCTCCGCCATGTTGACCAGTTTTTCCGACTTTTTTTTATAGTCTATGGGTTTGATCAATCACTTTATTTATATTTCCTTAAAACAGATTATTTTTGTTACCATTCTTGTTAATTTGATTAAGTATGATGTATCTTTTTTATTACCATTAATTCTTATGCTCTCTGGGGACACTGAGCGAAATCCGTGACCAGTATGTCCTAGATTTCGTCAATGTCATCTACTGTATTGCAATATTCGTGGTCTTCATGCAAATATTCAAGACCTTACAGTTGCATCCAGACAATATGATATTCTTTTGTGCTCAGAAACTTTGGTAGAAACCACAGTTTCTGAGCACAAAAGAATATCACTCATCTGAGCTCCTTATAACTGGTTTTAAGAAGCCAATAATGTTGAAACGTGATGCCATCCCTAGAGCCAGGGGAATGGCGGTGTATATTAGAACTGAGCACCCTGCTTATCATAAGTCCTACTATGAATGTGGATGTCATGAGATCCAGGTAATAAAAGTTTGTGGTAGGCATAACAACTTTTATTTGTGTTCAATCTACTGGAATCCAGACATGGATGATTCTATCCTCGATTGTCTTCTTACCATTATGACTAAGATACAAGATGATAGAAAGGTCTCTTTTGTCTTTGTTGGTGATTTCAATGTTCACAATAGAGAGTGGTTAAGTTCTGTTTCTCCTACTGATCAGCATGGCTTAAGAGCTTTAGACTGTGCCTCTGAAACAGGCTGTGAGTAAATCATAAGTGAAGCTACTCACAGGTCTGGAAACTGGCTGTACCTCTTATACACTGACCCCCCTGGCATTATAATAAGTAAGGTTGGTTCTCCAGTTGGGACATCTCATCATGCCTTGATTTCATTAATAGTGAAGACTGACCAGCCTGTCCCTGATGTATCATACTCTTGTAAGATTTTCATGAAATATCAAGCAGACTGGAATGGGATTTTGCATGATCTTTTGTGCTTCAATTGATCACAATTGTATAGTAGTGTTGATCTTGTTGTCCCTTTGAATGAGAATCTAGCCAACATAATTGATAGGTGTATCCCTTCTCGTGTGCTAATGTACCGAGTGAAGGACAAACCGTGGTTCAATGATGATTGTAGACTTGCTTATTTGGAGAAGCAGGACTATCATCTTTGGAAGGGTAACAGATCAGATTTGACCTGGAATAACTATACTCAGCTGAGAGCTTTTGCTCAGAGAGTTTATGCTTCAACTGAAAAGGAATACAATCTAACCATAAAAGAAACCCTCTCTGGCACAACCCAGGAACATGAGTGGTTGACTACACTTAAATCACCACTCTTTGGTGTAGATGCAACAGTCCTTCCTTTACTTAAACCAGATGGCTCAGTTACTCATTGTCCAAAGGAAAAGGCAACCCTTTTGGCTGATGTGTTTGACTGTAAGAAGAGTAATGATAAACTCCAACTTCCTCATTCATGTTTTCCTGAGGCTAAGCTAAGTAGTTTAGCTTTTTGATCTCGTGAAATTAAAGCTCTGGTGATGGACCTTGATGCTAATGGAGGTGTAGACCCAAATGGTATTTTTCCTTTTTTTTTATGAAGACTGCAGATTTCTTAGCTCCAAAGTTATGTTATTTTGCACAAGTTAGCAAGCAGAGGAGCTTTTAGCACTTGTTGGAGAATTGGTAATGTTTTTCCACTATGTAAATGTGTTTGTAGTAGCTCAAGTTTAACTCCCATATTATTTAAAGTGTTTGAACGTTTTTGTCAAAACGTCTTCATAGGTTTGCTGAAGGTAATCATCTGTTCTCTAGTTTGCAATTTGGTTTTTATAAAGTCCTAGGAGCATGTGATACACTTCTTACAATATCCAATGCTGTACAGCAATCCCTTAATTTTGGTCAGGAAGTTCGTATGATTGGCCTTGATTTTAGTGCTGCCTTTGACCGTGTTAATCTTGAGGCCCTTGTTTTCACACTCAAACAGCTGGGAGTGGCTGGGTCGTTCCTTAGCATTATCATTGAATTTTTAAGTAATAGATCTCAAAGAGTTGTTGTTGAAGGGCACCATAGTGAGTATAGGAATGTGATATCCGGTGTTCCACAGGGTAGCGTTTTTGGCCCATTACTTTTCATACTTTATACACATGACCTGTGGTTTGGCTTGGAAAACAAACTTTTTGCATATACAGATGATGCTACTCTCTTTGCATCAATTCCATCCCCTAAATGTAGATCTCGGGTTGCTGAATCCCTTAACAGAGATCTAGCTAAAATTAGTGCATGGTGCAAATTGTGGGTATGAAGTTGCATCCTAACAAAACTTGAAGTATGATTGTAAGTAGGTCAAGGACAATGGCTCTCCTCAACATCCGGATCTCAGCATTGATAATGTTTCATAACTTTGCATGACTTTTAAAAATTTAGGTAAGATTCTGGACAGCAAATTTACATTTTGAGAAACACATTAGGTCTGTGTCTTTTTCAAGTGCACAAAAGATTGGCTTATTGAGAAAATCTTTCAAGATTTTGGTGATCAATCTATTCTGAAGAAGTGTTCTTATTCTTTCATTCTACGTTGTTACGAGTATTGTTTTCCTGTCTGGTCTTCATCTGCTGATTCTCATCTTAATTTGTTGGACAGAAACTTACGGTCTATTAAATTTCTTATTCCTAATCTAGATATTAATCTTTGGCACTGTCGTTCAATTAGTTCATTATGCATGTTGCATAAGATTTTTCATAATTCTGACCATCATTTACATTTAGATCTTCCAGGACTGTTCCATCCTGTTCGTAAAACTAGGCAGGCAGTTAATTCTAATAGCCAGGCCTTCTCCATCATGAGGCTCAATACTACACAATATTCTAGAAGTTTTATTCCAGCTATGACCAAGTTGTGGAATGATCTTCCTAATCAGGTAGTTGAATCAGTAGAATATCAAAAGTTCAAAGTTGCAGAAAATGTTTTTATGTTGAACAGGCTGACATAAGTTATATTTAAATTTTCTGTTTCAATGTTAATGTTTTTAAGATATTTATTTAAATTTTTTTGTTACTTCTTATATCGTTTATTTATTTCCTTGTTTCCTTTCCTCACTGGGCTATTTTTCCCTGTTGGAGCCCTTGGGCTTATAGCATCTTGTTTTTCCTACTAGGGTTGTAGCTTGGCTAATAATAATAATAATAATAATAATAATAATAATAATAATAATAATAATAATTTATTGGTATGTAAAAGAACATAAAGGTGCGATTAGATTGTAGAGTTTTTTCCGAGAGTTGCTCTCAGACAGCTCCTCTATGGAATGTAAACAGGCTGTAGAGGACTCTCCGAGATTTTCTCTCTACTCTCGCGAGTGTTTCTCTTCTCTCGCGCATGCTATAGTCTAAACACTCTAGACAGCACGCTCGTAGAGCTAGGTTGTTGCTCTCCACTCTATCCAGAGAATATTCAGATCTCTGAAAGTTTTTGTTACTCTCGCGAGAGAACATGTGCCAAAAAGGTGGAATAAAGACCAAACAATTGCATTAATTCAGCAATACGAGAAATTTCCTGAACTGTGGAATGTGACTTTGCCTGAGTACAGAAACAAAGAGCTGAAAATTAGTAAAATTAAAGGAATAGCTGAGAACTTGGGAATTAGCAAAAAAGAAATTACAAGGAAATGGCACAATCTCCGGAGTCTAATGTGTACTGAAGCTAGAAAATTAAAGAAGAAAAAATGGGAGTAGAGCTGAAGAAATAATTGGTGTAAGAAAAAGAAAAATAAGAAATAAAAAAAAAACACTACCCACAAACACACACACACACACTTCAATACCCGTTATTTTTAACGAGCACGTGCACTAGATTATTTGTTATTATTATTTGAAAAAAAAAAATATTAAATATATTTAATTCAAATAAATGCTTAAAATTTACATATTTAATTTAAATATTTGAATTTAATGGGAACGTGCAGTAGATTACTTGTGTTATTATTATTAAAAATAAAAATATTAAATACATTTAATTTAAATAAATGATTAAAATTTAAATGTTTAATTTAAATATTTGGATTTAACGGGCACGTGCACTAGTTACTTTGTATTTATATGTTATGCTTTCTTATCCTAACCTACCCTCCCTCACTTACTGCTCACTCCAGCATTTTTTTGTGTTTACACAGTGTTATATAAAACTCTTTATTTCTTCAGGAACTGCCTAGCTCTGAATTGATCTGGAAACGGGAATCAACCAGAGCAAACTGGAAGTATTAATTTTGAAACAGGAACCCCCAAACATACGAAGTTCTTATAGCTCGATGTATCTTCCTCAAACAATTTTCTTAATAATTTTGCATGTGCTCCATATTCTCCCCTTCTGCTTATCCATTTTCGGACCCACATACTTCTTTTCCTTTTCTTTTTCACTTCGTTCATAATTATTAATGCAGCAGCAACATCGCACTTTTGAGACATGTTCTCTCAACCCTCGCTAGTTGTCGTCTGGCACTGGCTCCAGTGTAAATAGATGCGCGAGAAATCTTACCCGACTCTCAGACACTTTCTCTCGCGACACTCACTCACAGCTCTCGGAGAGAAAAACTTGCTAGTAGTATAAACACGCTGTAGAGAAAGTCGCGCGAGAGTAGCCGTCTCTCGGGAGAGTTTACTCTCCAATCTAATCGCACCTTAACTGAATTAGAAGCTAGGTCTTTTTTTTATGGAACACGTCAAAGAACATATGGAATCGACTTTTTTATATACTGATGGCTCTAAATCTGATGCTGGCATTGGATTTGGAGTAAATGGTAGGTCTTTTAACTGTAGAGGTGCACTTCCTCTATTTTCTTCTATATATACTGCCGAGCTATATGGCATACTAACCGCCGTTGAGAGAATAGCATTAAAAGAGGAGGGTAATTTTACTATTTTTAGTGGTGCGAGAAGTGTTCTACAAGCTTTAGAAGTTTTTAATTCCAGTAACCTTTTAGTTTTTAAGATTTTAGAGCAGTTTTTAAATATTGGCCTGACAAGTATAACAGTTTGATTTTGCTGAGTTCCGGCACACGTAGTGTGTCTGGAAATGAAGAGGCAGATTCACTGGCAAAGAATGCTGCAGCTGAGTTGCTACCAAGGAGGTATCCCATTCTCTATAATGATTTTTTACCGACAATTAAGAATTTTAAAATAATTGGCAACAGCATTGGGATAGTTTAACTGAAAATAAGATGAGAGAAATTACAAATGTTATATCCCCCTTGGAGGTGTAACGTGATACCCTGAAAGCGGGAGACTAGTCTTGGTCATCTCCACATTGGTCACACTCTGATGACACATGAGTTTCTGTTGGCTGGCCAACACCAACTATATTGTGACGACTGTTTGATACCCTTGACAGTGAGGCATTTGTTGACTCAATGCCCCACTTTTAGCACAGAAAGAAATAGATATCTGTTTAAGGCTTGAGATGAGGATGGCAGGTTCATCCTTGCCAAGATTCTTGGACATGAGGTGTCGCACAATGCTAGCGGCATTTTAAAATTCATTTAAGAAGCAGGTGTTCTCAATGCTATTTAACTTTTATAACCTATTTACTTTTACGGATTTAATTGAATATTCTTTTACTCTTTATTTATAATAAACAATATCGGCGTCAATGACCTTCGACGTCAGGATGCCAAAGAACTTCAAATCATTCATTCATTCTCCACCACACGATGTGCACGAGACAACCTATAGCTGTAGATCTTCTCATGGTGAATCTGGGATGTGTGGGAGTATGGTTTCATCAGTGTTGTCTTGAGGGCAAAGGCATCATCTGCTATTGTGTGGAAGGGGATTGGAGTGTCATCATTCGGCAGAGTGCTGTCCTCAGAAAATCCCACACAGTTCTGCTCGATGGCATGACGGAAGTTACATTTGGTACAGGTTCCTCCATCACCAGTACCTCCTTCAGCATCTATGTCGATGTACAGGAACTTGCACTTTGCATCTGTGACGGCCATGAGTATGATGCTGTGGAATTTCTTGTAGTTATACTATAGTGATTTTCCTTTCCTGGGCTTCTTTATAGGGACATGCTTTCTATCAAGTGGCCCTCCACAATCATGGTAGTTCCACTTATTTGCGAATACTTCGGCAACTGTCTTCCACTCCTTACAAGTTTTGGGGCACTTCAGGACTTCATGTTGGTAGGTGTCAGTGATGGATGGCTTGCCTCCTGTCTACAGATTTTTGGATTTTAACCAATCCACCCGTTATGCAGGAGACTTTCTCCAACAGCCTCTGTTCAGAGGCCTTCCTTCGGGAAGCAGAGTGGATATAAATGACAAGCATTGATCTTCTTCCTATGGGAAAAATACTTTCACTTGTTGGGCTCCCTCCTTCGAGCAATTCCTCCGAGAAAAAATGGCTTCTCCTCGCCACAGAGCAGATCTCGTCGGCAGTCATGTCTCATTAAGAGATTGGCTAAGCCCATCAGACTAGCCTTGCCTAATAGACACGTCACATCCGGTGACATGTCTACAACATCAGAGAACTCATTAATGACTTTGTTTACAACTAGATGCTTCGTGGTGATGATTGGGTAAAGTTTGTCTTGCTTCTCGAGGGTGTTATTCCAGTAATAGACCCTCAAAATTGCCATCAAGAGGAATCCCGCTCTTAAACTTAGACAACGGAAGCCCTTTGCTTGTTCCTCAAGCATCTCCTCCAGACCGGAAGGATTTACCTTCTCCCTTGTCTCCAATCATCGCTCTTCACAGAGTTTGAGCCTACTTATTCGTAGTTGGGTAACAAAGCCCCTCTGCGGAACTTGGGTTGCTTCCTTCGGTCCCAGGGTGCCCCCTCAAAGACCTAGGACCCAAGAAAGCAGATCTTTTCCTAATCCTAAGGACAGGTCTCTCCCGGTGTTGCCCTCGACCAAGAGAGTAGGCATACCCTATGGGTTGCCTTTAACGTCTCTCACTCACGGCAAGGAATCAAGTAACATTCAACTTTTTCCCAGACAGCTTGAACCTCAAGTTCAAGCCCTCCAGACGGGAAATCCTACGCATTGTGATCAATGGCTATTACGTCAGATATTAACTTGAGGCCAGACCTCGAGGAAGATACAATAGCGATACCATCGCTACATCTTCACACCTTGAGGCTATCCAGCAACTACTCGAAAAGAGAGGCTTTTTAAAGCCACTTGCTAGTTGCATGGCAAGATACCTGTGGGAGTTGTCGTGTGCAGTATATCAAGGGAAGTGGTCCGTATTTTGTGGTTGGTGTTGGTGTTGTGTCTCCGCTCAGTGCCTGTATTCCAGATGTAGTGGAATTTTTACTGTACCTCAGGAAGGGAAAAATCCACTCGGAGTCGGTGGTGAAAGGCTTCCTTCATCCTTAAACATTGTCTTCGAACTGAATCGAGTTAATATTTCCTCCTTGAATGAATTGCCACTCCTCATATGGAACTTTGAGCGTTCCTGCCCTCAGTTTGAAGTTAGACCACCTTTTTTGAACGTTAACAAGGTCTTTACATTCATGGAAAAGGAGCCCCTTTTGAATCTCTCCATCAAGCTTCAGACAAAGGCTTGACTTTAAAGACAACTTTTCTTCTCCTCCTGGACTAGAGTCAGTGAGCTGCATGGTCTCTCTTTCAAAGTTGGTTATTCAAAAGATTGGGGGCGGGTCCCACTCAGTTTGGTCCATGAGTTTGTTGCAAAGACTCATAATCTGGCTGTAGCGGATCCTGGCTTTGGGGCCTTTATAATTGAGTCTCCAGTCTGTAACAGACGATCCTGATCAGCTGTTACTATGCCCCGCAAGGGCGCTAAGGTTATACCTCGGAAAAAACGAGAAAGGCTTGACCCCAGATCAACAGGCTTATTGTTTAGCACAGGGAAGACCAAGAGGAGAATAACGGAAAACCCAATCTCCTCGTGGATCAGGCGAGTGATAGGAAGGGCACTGTTTTCAGACCCCTTGCCATCCAATAGACGCTTCATACCCCTGGCAGTCATTAAGAATTTCCTGTGCAGGAGGTACTTCAAGCAAGCTGGTGGAAACGTCAACAATGTTCACTGCCCACTACCTGCAAGACATAACCCACAGGAGCTTAGACGCATTCTCAACAGGTCCTGTAGTGGCTGCTCAAATCCTGGTCTATTCACCCCAGCTCCATTTTAGGATAAGTAGCAGATGGATGTCTACCAGCGAGAAAGTCAAGGGTGAATGTGGGAGTGAGTGGCCACTTCCTACTTTATCCTGCCCTCTCTTGGGGCTCAGCATTCAAGGAACTCTGTACATCTGACCTCATCTATCTGCGGGCGAGTATCACGCTCTTTGGGCAACTCTATATATGTGTATATATTTGCTATGTCTCCGTTTTCCAGTCAGGGGGAGTCGGGCAAGATTGAAATAAAGTAAAGGGATCAGCCCAACTCCATGCTAAATCTAATATTTACAGAAACTTTCTTTATTCCCAGCACTAATTGCCCAGGTTGTTATCCTAAGAGGACAACGAGGTGCAAGAATCCTTTAAGGTCCACCTGTACAGAACGCAAGAGGCCATCCCTGGAGAGTTACCAGCCAGTTGGTTTGTGGACTTCCACCCACCTAAAGGTGTGTCTCCATAGTAAAGAGTGGAAGGTTTGTATTTTGCGATGGAACAAATGACATATTTGGAAGTAATTTGTATTTTTCCCCAGCACTACAAACTTGGAGCTCTTTACACATACAACCCACCAGCACCTGAAAGTCCTGCAGTAATTACGAAAGTGATGGTTAGTTGCTAGTGTGAGCGGGAGGGTTAACCTAACCTGCTCCTCTTCCTCCTCCCCTGCACTAATTAGCGGTGGGTATTTATTTCTTGACAAGAAATCGCTGCACCGTAATTGATTAGTGGCTACTTTCCTCTTGGTAAGGGTAGAAGAGACTCTTTAGCTATGGTAAGCAGCTCTTCTAGAAGAAGGACACTCCAAACTCAAACCATTGTTCTCTAGTCTTGGGTAGTGCCATAGCCTCTGTACCATGGCCTTCCGTTGTCTTGGGTTAGAGTTCTCTTGCTTGAGGGTACACTCAGTCACACTATTCTATCTTCTTTCTATTCTTCTTGTTTTGTTAAAGTGTTTATATTTTATAGAGGAGATATTTATTTTAATGTTACTCTTCTTAAAATATTTTATTTTTCCTTGTTTCCTTTCCTCACTAAGCTATTTTCCCTGTTGGAGCCCCTGGGCTTATAGCATTCTGCTTTTCCAACTAGGGTTGTAGCTTAGCAAGTAATAATAATAATAATAATAATAATAATAATAATAATAATAATAATAATCAGCTCCGCCGAAATAATTCTCCATAGAAAAGATCTTCAGGTTTGTATTGCTAGGAAAAATACAAATTACAGTAATTGCAAGTTTTTCATGTTTAAGAGTAGAAAGGATTAGTAAGAGTATGGCGAGAGTCGTATAAAGGTTTAAATTTATAAATATAATAAAAAATATGAAAAAGTTACAAGAATAATGAAAAAATATAGCCCATAATAGAGTACTCTATCTACTTGTCGGTCTTCTCCATATCACAGTTGGATGGGCGATTGGAACTCAACACCGGAAGTAGTCCAGGGATTACAGTATTATATATTGAAGTGTATATTCAAAATGGTTTGAAAGGTTGTTTAAGCACGAGTTACTTTGTGCACATGTTTCTTGTGATTTCATCGTTCATAAATTTTTTGTGATTTGTGAAAGTTATATTGTTAAAATAGGAATTGTTCCGTAACTGGAATACAAAGCTATGCTATTTATAGAGGCATTACTTTCAGCGAAGCTGAAAGAACGATCCATTAAAATCTAGCAAGGGTTAACTACCCATCCCGCTAGTTAGGTGGGGATAGGGGGGTAGATACCTACCCCTCTCACTTACACACCTGTGACTGTTCTTCCCTTTACTTTTGGTTCAGAGGGAGCGGTTGTTGCCGCTTTTCCTCCTTACCTATTTCTGGACTACCATTATTCTTTGTCTTTTTAAATTATGCTTTTTTTAAATATATGAAATCATTCTCAATGTTTATATATATATATATATATATATATATATATATATATATATATATATATATATATAAGATATATATATTGTAAGCTATCTTTACAATGAATGTTGCTGTTTGTGTGAGTGTTAGTTCGGCAAGTTCTGAAGGACGGAGAACCTCCCCTTCCGACCTTTCTCCCTTGGACATCAGTCATCCCATAGGCAGATGGCCCTCCGTGTAACTCAGCCACCGCCGCTGGGGAATCGTCATTGTTTGGATACGCCTCCGTTCGACTGTTATTGTCGCCTTGCTATCTATGTATTCTTAGAAGGAATCTGCTGGGCGAAGGGAACACGGCCCTCTCAGAGCTTGACTTCGGTCTTGCTCTTTTTCAAGGTCAATGCCGCTCACTTTACAACAGCGGCCAGCAGAATACTCTGCGGGGGGGGGGGGGGGGGGGGGGACACACCTTTCCCATCCTTGGGTTAAGGTGCGCTCCCGAATGGGTTCCTTCATTAAGTGAAATTTTAACTGTTTGTAATTTAACTTTTCAGCTTTGTCCCCACCCCTTCCCGCCAGAGAATCCTGAGTAAGTATTTTTCTCAGCTGAATTATTTAATTGTAATTCTTGTTTTGTTGCAGTTTTTCCACACTGGCGCTCTCCTTTTCCCATCGATGTCTGCCGGGGAAGGGAGTGTGCAGTCCTTAATTTGTGTCTGTTCTCTCAATGAAAACCTTTCCTGTCAGCGGACTAATTGCTCCTCCCGAGAAAGGTTTTTGTTACATAATTTGTTTTATTTTTCTTCATTTAACATAGCCGTTCTTCTTCGTTTGGCTGGGTTAGCCGACGTAGAAGAGCAGTACCGTTCGTTTCTGTGGAATCTGATGTTACTGGGCCATCACGTTCCTGTTCTCCTGTGCCTGTGGCAGCTCCTGATCAGTAGGCTAACCTCGAGGAACTAGCTTAGACTATGTTTTCTCAAGTAGTGCTCGTTGCAGACCTTCAACTTGAACAAACAAGGCTTGTTGATGGGAAGAAAAGAGTACTGCCCGGAGGTCCACCTCCAAGGGTTGGACTACTTTCCCTTCCAATGGAGAGTTATCCTCCCCAGGTGTTGGGCTGTCTTCCTTTCCGAGGGAAAACTTCCCATTATCTACATTTCATCGCACAGATTGCTGTATGCTGTTTCTTTTCCAAAGACTATGCTCCTCACCAAGCTGAGTTGACTCTTCTGTCGGGGGCGGAGAAAAGTCCGAGGCAAGTCTCTCCTGTGAGTGATCATCTTTCTCGTTTGCGAGAGAGGCCACTCATAGACTCCCTTTTGGAGTCCTGTTGCCGCTGATCAGCTTGTTGATCCTACTACCCCTTCGGGGGCTCGTCACCGTGGTTGTTGACCCCGCCGTACTCTTCCGCCGCTTTGCTTTAGAGTTGCTCCTTCGCCTTTGGCAAAAAGACGCCATATCAGCTCTTCAGCCTCGTCAAAAAAGCTTTACTCTTTTGAGGAACCTTCTCTTCCTAATTCTACTGGTTCTCGACCTTCGCCTGTTTCTTTGCAACCTTTGCCTGCTTCTACAGACTCATCTGGTCATCGACGAACTCCGGTTCACAACTCACTGTGGAGGAATTGTTAGCAATCTTCTCTGGGGGAGGTTTGCTCTTCCAAAGGGCACATTCCTTCGCCAGATCATCATTCAGCTGTTTACTGACCATCTGTGCGTTGATTACATGTTCATCGATCTCCTGCTCAGTGTTCGCCTGCTCATCAGACTCCTACTTGTATACCTGCTGCTCGCCAATCCCCAGCTTGATTATCACCTTGTCAATCGCCGATCACCAGCTCACTGATTGCTAGCTTGTCATTCTCTTATCGTCGACTTCCAGTCTCGCCATTCGCTAACTTCCAGTTCGCCAATAGCCAGTCGTTAGCTTGCTGATCGTCAGCACGCCGATCACCAATCTCCAATTTCTGGGTCGCCAATCGCCAATTCGAACCATATTGCTTTCCCTCAGCTTATTCGATCATCCGCCAGCTCACCTATTTTGCGGCACTCCGATTGTCAGCACGATGATCGCCAGCTCATCGATTGCCAGCCTACTTTGTCAGCTCAACGATTGCAAACTCAACGATAGCCGGTCGCAAGCTCAGCAATCGCTGATCGCAAGTTCAACAATCGCCAATCGTCAATTGTCTGCTCGTGCTTTCGCCAATCATCGATCTCCAGCTCGTTGATCAACAATCGCCAAGAGGCATCGCGATGATTGCCTTTCGCCTGTGACCTCAGATTCTCCTCAGTCTTGTTGTTCGCCAGAATTATGGCTCTCATCAGACCAACTCTCCTTGCCCACGAACTCCTGTTTGTGACTCTCCAGCTAGTTCTAGCCACCCAGTCGCTTATCCTTCGCAGACCCAACGGCATGCAGCCGTTCGCCTTTCGACAATGGTTACGCGTTTGCAGACTTATCTAGTGGTTCGCTGTTCATTTTCGGCTCTTTGATCGTCAACTCGCTGAGTTAACCCGAGTCAACCTGCCGATCAATGGCAGATCGCCGCTAGCCAACTGACCAGGCAGCCCTCTACTGCTCGTCAGTCACCATCCGTTTGCTGTCTGCCAATTGTATGCCATTCGCCGCTCACTAACGGTTAGCCTTTCACCGCTCGCCAACGGTTAGCCATTCGCTGGTACCCTACGGTTCGCTGCTCTTCTTCGGCTCACTGATTGCCGATTAGTCGATCGCCCTCCCACCGATCTCCGATAGCTCGCTGTTCACCAGCAGTTCGCTGCTCAGCAGCCCACCAGCAATCTTCAACTACTCATCAGTCACCCTTTGCCAGTCGTTCCTTGGAGAGATTGGAAGGAGAACGACACCAGCTCCTCACTGCTCACCGTTCTCCATCGTGCTGATCCCCAAAAACAATCAGGAGAAAAACAGCAGTCCCCATCAGCAGCTCGTTGATAGGTGACTACTCGTGAACACTCTCCTACTGCACAGCTGCCACAAAAACCAGCCCTTAAAAATCGTCAATGTTTGCCAGAACGGCGCCGTTCTAAGGAACAGCATGACCCCCGTCAGGGCATCCAAGATAAGGTCAAGTGAAGCCTTGCTCACTTCTCCTCGTCCTTGTGCTAAACATTCATCAGTTCAGATTGAGCCCTCACAGTGAAGATTCCTTATCCAACTCTTTCCGGCCTTTGCTCATTGAGGAAGTCCCACAAGATTGCAAAGTAGTCTCGAAACCTGGGGAGGATTCCATCATTTCACATACAGGTAACAAACAGAGGGCTGCAACACCTAGACCTTCAGTGCTAGAGGCCTTCTTCTCTCCAAGTAAGGAGTCTAGGGACTCTAAAAGGTCTCATCGAGGACTTTAAGACCCGCACAGGGGGTCGAGCAGTCCACATCTGGCCTCTTCAAGAAGAACAAAACAGGACTACAGCAATGGACAACAAAGTGTCTAAAAAGCCCTTTCCTGCCAAGGGCAAGAAAGACTCCAAGTACTCCCGTGGAGAGAAAATGCAGCTCGGGACTGAACCCTGGACAATCTCCATGATACGTTCAGGGTATCGCATCCCATTCACTCATCTCCACCACTGTTCAAGACCTCAGCATTAATGAGCTCCTATGCAAACGGATCCGCAAAGGTGCTGGCCATTCGGGCCGAAGTCTACACCATGTTGGAAAACGTCAGACAAGCAGTAAGACCACAGGACTTCATGTGCACGCTGTACCTAAAAGACGCACACTTCCAGATCGCAGTCCAAATGTCTTCAAGGAAGTTTCTGAGATTAAATCTAGACAAGAAATACCAGTTCAAGGTGCTATGCTTCAGTCTCTCCACAGCACCCCAGGTCTTCACGAGAGTGTTCGCCCTAGTGTCATCTTGGGCTCATAGAATTGGCATCCATCTCCTATGATACCTGGACGACTGGCTAATTCTAGCAGACTCGGTCTCAACCCTTCTTCAGCACCATGACAAAATTCTGAGGCTTTGCCAAGATCTGGGGATCATGGTAAACCATGAGAATTCATCCCTGCTTCCCACTCAAAGACTGGTATACCTAGGAATAATAATAGACACCAACCTCCACAAAGCCGTCCCATCAGATGACAGGGTAGTGAGGCTGAGGAAGGTCATGAGACCTTTTCCGAGATGAGAAGAGTTCCCAGCCCCGAGGTGACATGTCTCCTTAGACACCTATCAGGTCTGACTTGTCTACTTCTCCACGGCCGCCTCAGGATACAATCCCTCCAATGGTGGCTAAAGTACAACTGGAATTAGTTCTTCAATTCCCTGGACATTTCTATCCCCATAAGACCAGAGGAACGACAGGACTCTCGAGTGGTGGGTGGCAAACGAGAATCTTCTGTAGGGTGTCGATCTTCTCATCCTTTCCCTGGACCTGATGCTGCTTTCCGACACATCAAAAGAAGAGGGGGGGGGGGCACATGCTGCATCACACGACCTCAGGCCTTTGGTTAGAGCTCAAAAAACACCTTCACATAAACCTCTTAGAGATGAAGGCCGTCTACCTGGCCCTTCAAACGTTCCATCAGTTCCTGGCGGGTTACTCAGTGGTGGTTATGAGCGACAACACCACAGTAGTAGCTTACATCAAGCAAGGAGGTACTCTTTTGCAGCCCTATCCCATCTGGCAGTAGAGATACCGAGATGGGCAGAAGTCCATTTGGTCTCACTATCATCTCGCTTCATTCTGGGTAAAAGGAATGTGCGCGCCAACAACCTAAGCAGAGCAACTCAGATAGCGGGTACCGAATGGTCTTTGGATCATCTAGTAGCCAATAAAGTCCTGACTTTGTGGGGTTCTCCAGCTGTGGATCTGTTTGCAACGTCCCTGAACTTCAGGCCTGCCTTATTTTGCTCCCCAGTCCCGGATCGTAAGGCTCTCTGACATTCCAGCAATGGTGGGACAAAATCGACGTTTACGCCTTTCCCCCATTCTGTCTGATGGCATCATGCAGAATGGGGAAACCAGACCTTCTGTAGCTCATGTTGGAACTTCCGAGAGAATTTCCTCCACTACACGATCTACTCAGTCAGCCACATGCCAACATTTTCCACAAAAGAGTTGCTTCGCTACGTCTTCACGTCTGTAGACCATCCAGCATCTCACTCAGAGAGGATTTTTGCAACAAGTTGCTAAGAGGATGTCTGGATATCTGCAAAGATCGTCAGCATCAGTCTACCAGGCAAATTGGACATCTTCGGTGGTTGGTGTCATGGAAGGGGTATCTCTCCACTCAATGCCACTATTCCAGCAATAGCGGAGTTCCTCTTGTTTTGCGGTGGGAAAGGCACCTTTCCGTTTTAACAGTAAAAGGCTATCGCTCAGCCTTGAGTCTCGCCTTTAAACTGAAAGGAGAGGACATTTCCTCATCGCTAGAACTTTCCCTCCTCATACGGGGTTACAAATCTACCTGTCCTTAGTCTGAAGTGAGACCTCCTCCTTGAAACGTGGTTCGGGTTCTTAGGCCTCTAAAGAGGCCTCCCTTCAAACCATTACGCCAGGCAACAGATCCCCACCTTACATGGAAGACGGTGTTCCTACTCACCTTAGCTTCGGCTAAACGAGTCAACAAACTTCATCGTCTCTCGTATGACATTGCCCATTCAAGGGGAGGGGGAGAGGTACGCTTCAGCTTCACTCTGAGCTTGTTGTCAAGACTCAGAATCCGGGGGTATCAGATCCTAGATTCGACTCCTTCCAGAAAACAAGTCTTCCCTCTGTAACCAATGATCCAGACCATCTGTAACTATGCCCAGTGAGGAGTTTGATGCTTTACCTCAAGAGAACAGCAGCAGCTCGTCCCTGTGTGCCTTTGCTCTTTGTCAGCACTGGGAGGAATAAGAGGAGGACCATGAAGAACACCATTTCAGCTCGGATTCTCAGGGTCATTGACCATGCACTGAAATCAGATCTTCCTCCAACACGTCGACCCAGATCGCACGATGTTAGGGGCATAGCTACGTCCCTGGCATTCAAAGAAACTATTCTGGGGCGTAGGTTCTGTAAGCAGGTGCGCAGAAGCGTCAAACGACTTTCACCGTCCATTATTCGATACATTCTTTATCAGTCTTGTGGTGGTTGCACAATAGCTGGTTTAGTACCTCCAGCTCCTTAATGGACAAGTAGCAGAAGGTGGAGGGCACTGGTTACCCAGTTTTAGTCTGAGTGACGGAGAAAGAATGACTGGCTCTTTTCTTTTCTTCATTCTCCCCTCTGTTTGGGAAATCAGCATCCTGGGTCTTCTGCACAAGCTGACCTCAACCACTGCATGTAAACCATTGCTCCCTTGTGTAACCTACTATTGTGTCAAAACTGTTACGTCCCCATACCCTGGCGAGGTGGTATTGGGAATGTCTTTGTCAACTCAGGTATTTCCTATGGACTCGGAATAACTTATACCTTGACAGCCACATTGCTGGTATCTCAACACACAGCTTTTGTAGGCCGTAGACCATGTTTAGCAAGGTTTAGCTAGGTGTTAGGGTTTCCTTATTTTTGTACTATCCTACATATAAGGAAACCCCGGGTAAAGTAAAAGGCCAGATTGGCAGGGATATCCACCCCCCATAAGGATGAGTCAACCCCCATAAATAAAATAGGTTTATATTCTCGTTACGGAACAATTGACGAATTTGGGAGTAATTTGTATTTTTCCTAACGATACAAACCTGTAGCTATTTATACAAACTTACCCACCAGGTTGTGTGAGTGAGACAGGTAGCTAGCTACGCCCCCTACTTCCTACTAACTACCAGGATAGGTAGTTAACCCCTCACTAAATCTTAATGGCTCGTCAGTAATACGCCTATAAATAGCTAAAGGTTTGTTTCGTTAGGAAAAATACAAATTACTTCCAAATTTGTTATATATATATGTATATATATATATATATATATATATATATATATAGTAAATAAAAAGCTACAACATCAACAACAAATGCAACCATTTCTAGTCCACTGCAGGATAAAGCCCTCTGACTTGTCTTTATTCATAATTTGGATTTGGCTAGTTTTCCTCACCACGCTGACCAGTATAAATTGGTGATGGTGGGAGGCTTTTGACTGATTGTTCATAGCAAATAGAATTAGTATGTGTAGCCCTGATAAGTACAGCTTTGATGATCATGGCCATGCACAAACCCTTTCACTACGTTATGCTAACCCCTCTCAGAAAGGTATATATATATATATATATATATATATATATATATATATATATACTGTATATATATTATATATATATATATATATATATGTGTGTGTGTGTGTTAACATATACACGCAGTATATATTCCTTTCTGAGTGGGGATACCTTATTGTGGTGAAAGGTTTTGTACATGGCCATGATCATCGAAACTGTACTGGTCAGAGCCACCCATATTGGGTTGGTTTGCTATAAGCTATCAGATGAAAATCTTCCACCGTCATTAATTATCAGTTGGCCTTCATGGTCATGAAAACTGGCCAAACCCCAGACATGAATTGACATATCTAAGGCCTTTGTCCTGCAGTGGACTAGAAATGGCTGCATTTGTTGTTTTTTTTTATATTAAGTACATTATATGTCTACTGTTTATCCCTTAGGCAATTTGTTTCGCTGTGATATAAATGTGGTTATCATCTTGCAGGGCACCATGGTAAAGTGGAAGGGATCCTTCAACTGGAGACAATGCTTTCCCCTTGGATTCCTAATGATTCTTGTAACACTGCCAAGTGGAGATGCACAATCTCGAGGGTATCATCTCTTACCGCCATGCGATAGGTAACGAATAAACCAATACTGATATCAGGTCATTCTGTGTGTGTGCGTGCGTGCGTGTGTGTGTGTGCGTGAGTGAGCGTGCAAGAGCGCCTCTATAACGATTCACTTTACCTTGGTAATTTCATAAATGAAATATAATTCATTTAAAAATGTGCATGTATCAGAGTCAGGATTCAAACCAAGGCAGATAATTTATCACTGACTGTTGTGATTCCAGATTGGTAATTTTTTTTTAAATATATGAAATCTGCTGTGGGTAGTGTATACTCTAGTGAATCTGGTATTAAAAACTATATTATTAATTTTATTTTCATTCTATCTATCTATCTGTATGTATATATATATATATATATACATATATATATATATATATATACATATATATATATATATATATATATAAATTTATGTGTTTATGTATATATATATATATATACTGTATATATATATATGTGTGTGTGTGTGTGTTTGTGTATGTATATATATATATATATGTGTGTGTGTGCGTGTGTTTGTATATATATATATATATATATATGTTTAAACATATGTATATGTACATATACATATATATATATATATATATATACATGTTTAAATATATATATATATATATATATGTGTGTGTGTGTGTGTGTGTATGTGTGTATTATACATGTGTGTGTGCGTGTGTGTGTTATGAGTTTCAATGTTTCTATAAATATTAGTTCATTTAACACAATTCCCATTTTGAAAAGTGGTTAGATTAAGTTTTCTCTTTCAACAGTCAGATCTACTGTTATGGGGATCTTCTGAATGTGGTTCAGATGGCTAGAGTCTTCAATGACTCTAAACATTTTGTAGATATGTCCCTCAAGAAGACACCTAACGAGACCCTCATCGCTTTCCACGATTTCATAAATGTGGTGGGGCCGAATCCAACCAAAGAACAAGTGAGTTCAAAATTGTTTTATCAGTTCTTCACTAAACATTTTCATTTCTCTCATTACTATTTCTTTTGTGGATAAGTTAAATTTTACTCTATTTCTTGGTGAACTTAGTGAAGAACGTGGATTTTGACATAGGAAATATCTATTATTGGGTGAGATAGCCATGTCGTTCTGATGGAAGTTCCTCATTGGCAGCTTCTACTTGGGATATTTCTGCGAGTGATATACCGGGGAAATTTGACCTTGGAGGCATCAACGGAGTTCTAACCTCCGGAGTGAATATCCTGAGAGATGTCGTGTATAAATCAGGGACATGGTTATCCTTCCCAGAATAGAGTTAACCTTGTCTCGAAGGAAAAGTGAGGGTAGGATACGTGGGCAAGAGAGCCGTTACAACTTCCGATCTCAATGTGATACAACTAACACGTTTCCTGTTGAACCATTTCAGGAGTAGCCATCGCATAACAAGGGATCCCACACTGAGAATTGGGAGGGGATGGAAAAGTAATGGATGGGCCATCAGGACGATATGACTATCTTACCCAAAAATAGATTTTTTGTCAAAATACGTATTTTGGGCTCGAGCCATGTCGTCCTGATGGAAGTGTACCAGAGAATTATCATTCCCATTTGTGGCCAGAAGAGTTTTAAACCCTGTAACTCCATAGCTATAAGCATACTTCCTACAGCATTGGTAACTATGGGACCGAGCGATGAGGGTAAGCGAGAAGTTTGTACAAAAGTAGGAGCAAAGTAAATCAATAGCCCAGTCCTACTTACTGTGAAGAAGAACTTTGTCTCCAGTAGATGAAAAGACCAAAGTCTATAAAAGGAAGGTTAAACATTTTGATACATTACTTATATATTATATAGATAGCAGGTCCAAAGAAAAGGAAATTCAAAATGGAATAGTAGTCTTTTATTGTTTTTAAAAGTACATACATATAGTATTAGTGATACAACATTATTTACAATATGTATATATATATATATATATATATATATGTATATATATACATATATATATATATATATATACATATATATATATATATATATATGTGTATATATATATATATATATATATACATACATATATATATATATATATATATACAAATATATATATATATATATATATATACATACAGAAAACCAAAGTTTTCAGACCCCAAATTATGGATTAGAGTAGGTAAAACAGTAATACTCATGACATTAAAGCAATATTTCACCTATGACTCATAATAAATGGAACAAAAGATCATACTTCCCTTGGACCACGAAGACTGAGAAGTCCCAACTATACAGTACAAAAGAGTCCATGCACAACACTTAAGAAGCTCGTTTAATCACACTAGAAGTGGCCACCACTAAGTGTTTAATCTCTTCCAACTGACGCAGATGATGTTTGAAGAACACTCTTGAAGATTTCCATCCTGTGTAAGCCTGTAAACCAGCAAAGGACATAGATTGGAAAAAATTTATGGAAGCGGCAACTTTTCTAGGGTCATAACCCGCTGGAGTACTTTCCGGGTCAGCCCTTCTGATGAAGTAGGTGAATTTGGACCTTAGCTGTTTCAGAGAAAGATTAGATGACCACCTTTAAAGGCCTGGCTCTTTCATAGATAGGCCTTAAGGCAATCCACGGGGCACAGAGAATCCGAGAATTCAATGTGGCCATCATCCCTTGTAAGGGCCACAATCTCACTGACTCTAGCTCCAGAAGCCATAGCAAGCAAAAAGATGGACTTTTGAGTAGGATCCCTCAGAGAGGCAGAAGCATCAACTATCAAAGAGGCAAAGTGCAGGACTTTATCAAACGACTATGAAATAGCCTTCGGAGGAGCATTAGGTTTCAGTTTAGCACAAGGCTTTGGGATCTCAATGAACAGCTCACTATTGAGTTCGATATTAAAACCATATGCGATCAGTCTTGTTAGTGCCGACTTACAATAGGCAATAGTTGTAGAGGCTAGAACTTGATCGTGTAGTGAAATAAAGAAAGAAATACAGAAGTCCATAGAAGCAGAAGAGTGCTGATGACTTTTCACGAACGCAACCCATTTTTTTCAGGAAGACAAATATTGTCGTTTTGTGGTGTTGAACTTGTACTCTTATAAGAAATCAATTCTTTCCCTCGCAATTCCGAATTTTCCTTGAGCCCAGAGGGCGAGAAAATCATGAGGTGAAGGGTTTTCGTTATCCATGAGGAAGTGAAAACAGTCTTCTGTTGAACATCTTGGGACAGCACTGAAGATGGTAGAGGGACCTGGAGGGGTTTGAGTTCCAGGCCACTTGTGATCCACGAGAGCTGCTGTTCCTCTGAAAGTCTGCAGTTTGTTCAGTAATTTCAGTAGTAGGTTGAATGGAGGAAATAAGTAGATGTGAGACCACTGGTTCCAATCCAGAGAGATCGCATCCATTCCTGTTGTTACCGGATCCAAGTTTGGTGCTACATACCAGCGAAGCTTCTTGTTGAAGCTCATTGCAAAGAGATCAATTTGCAGTTCCGGGGCTTACTCTGAAATGAAACAGAATGATTATGCATCCAGAGACCATTTTATTTTCTGTGGCTTGGATCACCACAGGCCCTCCCCCGTCACATTGTGAACCCCTTCGAAATGAACTGCTGAAAAATGCCATTTCCTCCTTTTTGCTAAAGAGAGAATGGCTAGGATTATATGATTGATCTGAGGAGAGCTAGAGCCCTGTCTGCTGACACAATGTAGTTCTTTGTATTAATACCTTAATTGGTTTTACTTTATATTAGTGATGCAAGGTTGGGGTCTACGGTTGGACCTCTATGCTCCACTAGCCTTGTATCCGAGGTCTCTTTTCAAGATGGTCTTTTCCTTAATGGCAGGAATCTGCACCTCATTTATGCTTGGGCAACTTGGTATTGCCTGAAAGTATTGTCTCAGGTTTTTCTTAATAAGTCCTGTTACCCCGACCACCACATGTATTATTTCTATTTCTTTTAGTTCCCATGTATTTTTCAGGTCGTTCTTCAGTTCTTGATATATTGCTATTTTCTGCCTCTCAGCTCTATTGAGGCCAAAATCACTGGGTACTGTCACATATATAATCTTTGCTGCTTTGTTTTTTATTCTAGATCACAATATCAGGTCTTATAGCACCTCCATCCATATATCTTCCTGTTGGGATTATCTTATCATAAAAGATGGTAATGCTTCTGTTGGAGGCAACTGGATCTGGTTCATACTCCCATACCCTATCTTTTACATCAATATTGTATTCTTTACATATTTTCCAATGCATATATTTACAGATCTTATTGTGATGAGCTGTGTAGTGACCATCTGCAAGTAGAGTCTGACACGCTGAAACCAGATGACCAGCACTTTCAACTGCTGCATAACAAAACCTACACTGGTCGTTTCCTGATATGCCCGGCATTTTCTTGAAGCCGTTTGTTAGGAGGCTTTGGTTTTGTGCTCCTATTATCATCCTTTCTCCATCAAAACCTAGATTTCCATTCCTTATCCATCTGAGTGACTCTTCTTTGTCTATGTAGCCCTTTTCCAGTTCTTGATATCTTCCTGCTCTTCCATGCTGTTTCCACCTTTCCATTCTAAGTTTTTCCTTCTAGAATTGAATTTCTGCCTGGTCTTCCTGGCTATCAGTGTTTCTCAAAAATAAATTTGCTGTCGAGAATCACAATTAAAATCTCAAAAGAGTAATAAAAAGTTAAAGAAACATTATCAGTGCTGAGATCCAGATGTTGAGGATCCATTGTCCTTGACCTACTTCCAATCATACTTTGAGTTTTGTTAGGATTCAACATCATACCCCATAATTTGCACCATGCACTAATTTTAGCTAGATCTCTATTAAGGGATTCAGCAACCCCAGAACTAGTATCGCTAGCTGATTTATGGCAGTGATCTTATTCTTTTGAGTTAATTCTGACTTACATATCTTCTATAGGAGGCCGATGTACTCTTTCTTTTTCTTTTCTCTCATTTTCTTGTGCTCTATCCAATTATTTTCTACTATTCTCAAGTGCTTATATGTAGACTCCTCTGACAGATCTTCTACAAACTTATTTACTTACTTTGATGGATGCTTTTCCAGTCCCATACAGCAGGGGAACCCCACTCTCTACAGGACCTCCAATATCGTTTTACGTTGTTCGTTCAGAGTATTAAACGTTTCATATCGCGTATTGTTCACTTGCTGTTAAATCGTCACTGTTGTATGACTGATGAAATAAGAGTCTTCAGTTTCCTCTTGAAAGCCTTAATGTCTTCAATCATTTGGATGCCTTGTGGGAGGGTATTATATAGTCTCAGGGCTGCATATTTAAAAGCTCTTGAGCCTACAGTAGACATATATCTAGGTGGGTTATTGTAAATATTCCAAATTCAATTCTCGCTTTTATCGGCAGCCAATGTAAATCAATTAGTATAGGGTGATCCTTTCTCTAGGTGGGACACCTTTTATCAGTCTTGCTCCTCTGTTTATTATATTTTGTAATTTCTTAAGTTACACTTTTGGTAAATTGTAATAGATGGGGTTGCAGTAGTCAATCCTGGTAATAACGCAGTTTATCACAAGTTTCTTTACAGAATTTTCGTCCAGGTACTTTTTTTATAAACGCAATATTTTTCTAGATGATAACCAGCAGTTTTTATTGCATTATTTATTTGGGCATTGAGAGACAGGTTACAGTCAAGAAATACACCTAGATCTCGAACTTTACTCAATATCAGCACCGAGTCATTATTTGTGTTCATTTGAATATCCCCCAAGTTTCCTGCACGATTTCCCTAACGTGCCATCATGAATTCCGTTTTGTTCTCATTTAATTTTAGTTGTTTAAATGTCATCCATTTTCTAACACTATCAAGGATTCGGTTTAGAGTTTCAGTAGTGTCATCTATATAATTTATGGAGAAGTAAAATTGTGTCAACCGCAAATAGTTTGAACTTCACACCATGCCTTTGTAGTATTTTCGATAGACCAGTAATATAGATGCAGAATAAGATTGGGCCAAGTACACTCACCTGGGGTACCCCTCTGTTTAAGGGTTCATATGATGAATAAGAGTTTCCAATTTGTACTCAGTAATTTCTAACAACCAAGGAGTCTTTTAGGTATTCAAAAGCTTGATCTTCAACGCCGATGGACCGTAGATCATTTAGTAGCAGTTCATGCACAGCTGTATCAAAAGCAGCACTGAGATCGAGCAATATTAGAATACTACATTCATTTTCAACCATCATTTCCAGCATATCATTTACAACAGAGAAGATGGCTGTTTCCTTAGAGTATAGTTTTCTGTAAGCAGATTGGTTGCCAGTCAAAGCTTCTATTACTTCTAAGTAACTGACTAATTGTTTAAGAATTATGTATTCAAGCACTTTTGAAACAAAGGATAAATTCGAAATAGGTCTATATGAGCTTAATTCCTGGTAGTCCAGAGCATTTTTCAGAACTGGTATGACTATAGCCATTTTCTCATTGTTGGGAAACTTAGATTCATCAATGCTTGCATTTGCTATTCTCCTTATTATTTCAGCTAGACTAGAAAAATTTCTCTCTCCAATTACTTCAGATATTGGCATAGGATTGATTGCGCAGTTTGTTTTCTTTGCTCTCTTGATAATCATGATGTCATCTTGTGTTTGTTATGTTGTTAAATCTTATTAATTTTGTCTGTGTGCGTGGTGTATCATTAATCTGATGTTAAGTATTTACATATGACCTGGTTATATTTTCAAACTTGTTTTTAAAGAATACTTGAAAATTATTTGATAGTTCCTGGTCACTGTATCCATCAGGTAGCTTCTTTTCTTTTACACTTCCTATACTTCTATTCCTTCTGGTGTTACTTTCTTCCCTCTCTTGGTGGAATTCTTAGAACATTTATCTAATCCAAAGTCTATGTAGATGTCACTTGAAAATCTGTGGACTGTCCTAACTAGTTCTTCCAATTTTTCTTCCGTGTCTGCCTGTAGTTTGAGGTCATCCATGAAGAGCATGTGGTTCACTCGTTTGTTTTCTTTTCTACTTCTGCATTTGCTTAGATCATAGCGGTGTTAAGGTCATTCAAGATTTTACTACGTGGATCTATGGCCAAGTAGAAGAGAAGTGGTAAGAGGCTGTTACCCTGGAATATTCCTCTTTGTATTTTTATGTCTGGAATTACTATGTTTAAGACAGATGGTGGTCTTCCACTTAACCATCTGAGCTGACAGGAATGACCTTATTTCATCATTGATGTTATAAAATTCCAGATATTTAAGTATCCAGGTGAGTGGCATGCTGTAAAATGCCTTCTTATAGTCTATACAAGCCATATTAAGGCTCCTATGCCTATTCTTACATTCTTCTAATATTGTTTTGTTAATTAGCAATTGATCTTTGGTTCCAAGTTTGTTTCATATACATCCCTTTTGTTCTTTTTCCATATATTTGCCTTGATCTAAGTGTTCATATATCTCATCTGCTATGACTCCTGTGAGCCATTTGTAAGTTGTTAGTAGACAGCAGATGGGCCTATATTTGTTGGGGAGTTCAGTCTCAGAGTTCTTAGGGAGTTCATGGAAGAGAAGTGTCCAACCAACTTTGTTCGAAGGTGTCTGTGTGAATAGTCATGGAAGGAGGAGGGCACTGTAAAGGGACGTAGTTCAATAGTCTCTTGGCAGTGGACCACGGCTTGAGCTGCTTCCGCAGTAAGACCGTGGTTTTGTGGAGAAGATCTCTCCGAGCATTGGATCCCTTTCTTCTCCAGACTCTGTTGGCATCTTTGAGTTTTTCTTTCAGGATTGGGTCTTGTTATGTTGGTTGCAAAACGTCTGGTGATTTCAGCATATTACTCACCTGAAAATGAGAGAAGAATTATTAGTAATTATCTATGAATTAGTGATGTTGTTTGTCCCTTCCTATGTCGCCAATTTTTCTCAGTGGGGTTTAATGATACGTTGGTATTTTTAAAATACATTTAATGAACTTGTGATTACATTCCTCTGTGACTCTGGGCTTCTAACAACCAACTCCCTACTGAGCATCGAGGGTCTCATAAACAATCTCAAAAACCAAAACAATCATATGAAACATAAGAGCATCGCTCTCAAAAGACTTAAATCCTTCTGCAATGTAAAAGTAAAAAGAATCACACCCTATCTTTGAGGTTAATAAATGCTTGAACCCTAATATCAAAATACATTATTTCAGTTACATACAAAGCATAACATGTTTTATCAATGCAATATGATGCAATGTTGCGCAATACACACAACACTTTAGGTAATACAGCACATTATTACAATAATACATAAAATTCTCCTCCCCCTTAACTTGACATTGTAAAAATCTTTATAAATCTAATTCCTCAGGGGGCTTTCCTCTATTAATCCTATTAGGAATGCGTTTAGCTGTTTTCTCAGACATAATTGATACATTGGCTGCTGTGTCAACTTGCATCAAAATTGGTTTACCATTTATGAGTACTTCTACCATATGTTTCTTTGCATTTTTATTGACCGAATTTATGCGAAACGCAAAATCAGTTTCTGACTTATCCTGATTATCATGAAAATTTTCCGCATTATTCTCTTGACCAATAATATCAACTGTGGCATTTATTTTCTTTGCGTACTGTTTAGGGAATCAACAAACAGTTGCAAAATTACCCATCTTTCTACAATCTGGCATGTTTGTCCAGTAGCAGGGCATTTCTTTGCTTCGTATGCAAGATGATCAGTTTTACCACACCTATAACACTTGGGTTTTTCCTGTTGTTTCTGTGTATAGGCCTGATTCTGATATTTATGAACATTAGTGTTAGGTACTTTTCTATGACTAGGCTTTGACATACTCCTTCTCTGATTTTCATTGTTTTTCCACATGGAACCTATTGTACTAATTTTAGAGTTTTCCTTTCTATTGCTTGTAGAACTACCTATTATGTTATTTTGCCTACTTGATGTTTCTAAAGCTCTGCCTTTTCTAATGTTAAATCTTTGTCTTGCAATAATTTCTTTCTTAGCCCCTGTGATGTGCAATGTGCAATAACTTGATCTATGATAACATTTTCTAACTCTAGAAATTCACATGAAACAGCTAAATTCTTTAGTCTAGTCACAAATGCATCTAAAATTTTATTTTCTTTCTGATATGCCTGTGCTGTAAATTGATACCTTTCAAAAAAATTATTGACCTGAGGAGCAAAACATGTGGTAAGAGCCTTAATTGCAGCTTCACTTGTGTCATCTGCAGGCTGCAATGTCTTAAACACTTCCAAAACTTCTCTACCTGTTGTATGAAGTAATAATGCCTTCTTTTGGACATCCTTCATATTCCCTAATGCTACTAAATAAATCTTAAGTTCCTCACACCACTGTTGCCATCGTGTTGCAACAGAATTGGGTTCAGCTGTGATGCTAAATTCGTCAGGATGTTCAATGTCAAAAGGCATTTTGAGTGCTTACCTTGCTTAGGTTAGGCTACTGTTCTAAAGTCACCATGTAACTTCCTACCTTTTTTGTATCCTACCCAATTTTAAAATTCACTTTGTTTTCTTGTTTTGTTTGCTTGTGTTTGATGAAATTCTTCCGGCTGCATGGGGCTCCTCATTGGGCTTTTTCTTCTGCTTCTCTTGCAATAAATTTTTCTTCTGCTTCTCTATGATCTCTGCGTGTTTTCGTCATCCGGTTGTCGTCAATGTTATGTTGGTTGCAAATCGTCTGGTGATTTCAGCATATTACTCACCTGAAAATGAGTGAAGAATTATTAGTAATTATCCATGAATTAGTGATGTTGTTTGTCCCTTACGATGTCGCCAAT
This sequence comes from Palaemon carinicauda, assembly GCF_036898095.1. NCBI lineage: Eukaryota > Metazoa > Arthropoda > Malacostraca > Decapoda > Palaemonidae > Palaemon > Palaemon carinicauda. Next base: position 74,188,667 of record NC_090733.1, on the reverse strand, counting down.
ATTATGTTGGTTGCAAAACGTCAGGTGATTTCAGCATATTACTCACCTGAAAATGAGTGAAGAATTATTAATAATTATCCATGAATTAGTGGTGTTGTTTGTCCCTTCCGATGTCGCCAATTTTTCTCGGTGGGGTTTAATGATACGTTGATATTCTTAAAATACATTTAATGGACCTGTGATTGCATTCCTCTGTGACTCTGGGCTTCTAACAACCAACTCTCTACTGGGTGTCGAGCATCTCATAAACAATCTCAAAAACCAAAACAATCATATGAAACATAAGAGCATCGCTCTCAAAAGACTTAAATCCTACTGCAATGCAAAAGTAAAAAGAATCCCATCCTATCTTTGAGGTAATTAATAAATGCTTGAACCCTAATATCAAAATACATTATTTTTGTTATATAAAGCATAACATGTTTTATCAATGCAATATGATGCAATGTTGCGCAATACACGTAACACTTGAGGTAATACAGCACATTATTACAATAATACATAACAGGTCTGTCTCGGTAGTGATCTGTAACGACCCGAAGACCTTTTCTTCTTGTCGTCTGGTGAGTACTTTTTAATGAAGTAGGCACCTGACTGAGTTTGTGATTTCCTTTCTCTTGCCTTTTGGCAGAGAGAGGGTATGTGACTGTATATTCCAGTGAAGTCCTAGCCACTGGAATTTCCAAGCTGGAGATAGCTTGGGCTTCTCAAGGTTGATTTGGAAGCCCAGAGATTGTAGGAAGTTCATGGCCTCTTGGGCTGTTTGAAGACATTCCGACTTCGTTGCAGCCCAGACTAACCAGTCGTCCAAATATACTATCACCTGAAAGCCTCTTTTCCGAAGTTGTTGGACTATAGTACGTTGACAAGCTTCGTGAAATTCCTTGGAGCTATACTAAGCCCACAGGGCATAGCTTTGAATACGTAGGCTTTTCTTTCCAGTTTGAAACCATTGTCCGGGAAGAAGCGGCGACCTATCGGAAGATACTAATAGGCGTCTGTAAGATCTATGGAGATGATATAGGCCCCCTGGGGTAGTAACGTCCATATTTGCGAGATAGTCAGCATCTGGAACTTACAGTTCAGAATGAATTTGATAAGTGGGGAAAGGTCCAGAATAGTTCAAAGAGTGTTCGAATCTATCTTGGGTACGCAGAAAAGCTGCCCTTGAAAGTTCGTGGATTTTGTGCAATGGATGACTTCCTTCCAGAAAATGTCCTGAACATAATCCTCCAAAAAGAGGGTTGTGGGCTAAAAGAACCTCTTGAAGACTATGCTGTGAGCCCAGGGATTGAACTCCCATTGATCCCTGAACAGGAGAAGTCGTCCCCCTACCTGAAGCTCCTCATTGTTGTTGTGAAGGACCTGCATCTTTAGTTGCCTTGCCTCTACTTCCTCGGCCTCTAGTTTGACCACCTCTTTCAGACCTTTCCCTGTTACCAGAGCCTTCTTATGAGGTTTGGCAGGGTGGAACGTGGTGGTAGCTCTGTTGTACACCGGATTGAAGGCTGGAGACTTTGAAACATACTGCTGGAGAACCGTGTACACAGTCTGAGGGATGGTGGCAACTGAGGCTGTCGCAACAGGAAAGAGTTTCCTTCCCTTAAAGTGACTTCTGGGCTTGTTACTTCATTCGGAGTAAATTTCTGTTTAGAGGAAATACCCCGCTTTCAATGAGGCTCTTATTCTCCTGAGCCGCTTTGTCCATGACTTCTTTAACCAATTTTTCAGGGAAGAGATCCTTCCCCCATATATTAGAGTTGATCAGTTTTCTAGGTACAAGTCTGACCGTAGCAGTAGCTAGGACGTGTTCTCTACATGCCCTTCTGGCTAGGACGAAAGCATGGAGATCCCTATGAAACATGATTAGGTGAGTCTTTGCCATGACAGGGAAGAGATCAAATTTGGAATAGTTTCCAATAAGCATCACTAGATAAGATTGGAAGGATAAAGAGGCAGAAAGTCTCTCTTTAACTTCCAATTCTTCCTTTAAAAGTGATTCGGGAATCCTAGGCAGTTTCTCATTGAACTGTTTGCCTCCGATGTCCTTATATAGTTTTCCAACAGTGAAGGTATATTGGACGTCCTCCCAGTTGTACGAATCATAAGGAAGGGCTGGAGAGACAGGTTTACATTCCTCTATCACTGGAATGGCCTGTTCTCCACTACTGCTTTCATCACTGCCTCTAAGCTTTGGAGGCAAAGGTCACGGCAGTATCCTTGGGGGCCACAAAGGTGGCCTGTTTCCTGCCGAAGGCAGAAAGTTGGGTATTAGTGAATCCTACTGTCTTTAACTCCCTAACCAAATGGGATTGAGCCTTGCTATGAACCAGAATGATTGTTTCCTCTTGGACGATTCAAAGTTAAGCCTAACATAGCAGTAAGGATAACTATTGATCGATGGAAAGAATTCCAAGTCCGAAACTGGCTTGGAACCCAACCCATCCCTGATATGGAGGAACCCTTTGGTTAAGGACATATGGTCAGCATAGTGCCATGGGTTCCTAACTATGCATTCAGGTAGGCTCGAAGCTGGGGGAGCCTTAGAAACATGTGCCTTTTGTAAAGCTTCTATCCTAGCTGTTAGGTCCGCTTGAGAACGTTCATATTTGGCGCTTAGGTTCTCCATGAAAGTTTCATGGATGCCATTAGTTCCAAGTTATTAGGAAGCGAAGAAGCTGGGGCTTGAGCAGCAAATTAAAGAGGCACTGGGACCTGTACTCACCTGATGTACATCCAATGACTCTTCTGAAGCTTCCGTGGTCAGCAGGATCCTCTTCCTCTCTGTTGACACAGAAGAAGTAGTCGACATGTTGTCGGCATCCAGGCTCATGACTTGCAGAGCATCCCGGACTTCATCATCTGCATGATCTGTAGGTACCGGCGGGAGTTGAACCGTCGGTAGCTGGTGACTAAACACAGAGGTCACCTCAGCCTTAGGAAAGAGGAGGTCCTTGAGTTCCAGAGAAGAAAGATAAGGGGAATCTTGCTGAGAGCTCTTCTGGAAGCTTCTTAGCCAGTGTCGGAGCATCCTCCGACTTCGATCTCAAACGTCCAAGGGGACGTCAGTGGTATAGAATCCGGTTTGAAAGAGATCCTTGCAAACCTGGTAGTTGGTAGGTTCCCAGATTGCAACGGCTCCCTTTGAAACATGACAATTGGCATGTTTCCGGCAAGTCTTGCAGCCACAGGGCAACTTGATCCTCCTGGTGCAGTTGACCGTTGAACACTCCATGTCATCAGCAACCTGTAAAGATAAGACATTTCAATGAGTACATATCATTAAAAATTATATCTTCTTAAAATTAGTTAACCAAGCACATCCTAACCTAAATAAACCTACCACCTAAAAATTGTCTAAGAATAAGCATAATGAGAACACATGCCAAACAACTCAGAAATCTGTAGCAATTTATGAAGCAAAATATAATGATGGTGTGGCAGGAATATGGGGGAAAGGATCACATCAAAGGGACACCAGAACCTCCAGAGTAGGTCTATCGGAACAGCCTACAATGGTAAGTTCACTCATCATACTGCCTAGACCAGAAATAGCTGCCCCCGAGGCGGCAGCAACTGGGAGGCGGCAACTATTTCTAGTACCCATGAAAAGACTAATCTGTCAATACCCCAGCCATGTCGACACAAGGCGGCAGACACATTGTAAAGTCAACAGGGGGAGAGTGGACAGTCCCATAGGGAAGGGTCCACATTCAGGGAAAGTACAGGAAAGAAAGGAAGCTAATAAGTGAACCTGCCAAGACCTGATCAGTATCATTAACTAGTGAAATGTCGGGGTGCAGCCCGTAAGAAAATGAGAGCCATACAAGACAGACATGACGCTAAGAATTCTAAATTCGAAGGATGTCCTGACAACCAGGAAGGATCCAATCGACCAGCTCTAGAGGATAATGTTCCTCAGATGTGAGATAGGAAAGAGCAGATGAATAGCCTAAGGCTGCAGCTGAGGCAGCAAAGGAGATAACCCATAGCCCAAATACTGCCAGTGCTAGAAGAACTCAAGATGGCAAGATAGGAAGCAGAGACAGAAGGTGGCACCTCTGTCTAGATAGGCTAACCCGGCTAGGGAGTCAAGAATCCATAGCAAGAGGAATATCTCAAGTTGACACAACAGGAAACAGGGACGGAAGGCGACACCTCTACCTAGATAGGCTAACCTGGCAAGGGAGTCAAGACTCCATAGGAAGAGGGACATAGAATAGGCACTGCCAAGGCAGCATAGGAGGACCCCAAGGGGTAACAACTCTACGCCTAGAAGGGTTAGGCCATTAGGGAGAACTGTGTAGGCAAGCCTAGCCTACCTAGCGGGTGAGGGAAAGCTCAAAAACTAGGGTGAGATAACTAGACAAGAGGACCATAGTTCCCAGTACAGTCAGGTTATGGCCTAACTAGGAAGGGTAAGGGACAGAGAAACACCCAAGGGTGGTCTCTAAGGAGGCAGAGAGATTTTAACCAAGGGAGGAGAAAATCTCACCTACCTAGGGCAGGAAAGATAGCATACAAGTAGCCACACTAATAGGCACCAGGAAGGGGAAAGAAGGGGGTGGTGATGGGAGACTCAGAAAATGGTGAAGCGGCATGTCAGGAATGCCCAACAGCAACATTAGAACAGCAATAGTGTTCCAAAGGGTCTGCCGTGATAGGGCACAGAGTACAAGTCCTCACAACCAGGCACAGCCTTTTAAAGACTAAGAGAGAAGCCTAATAATGGTTAAGGCGACACAAGGTCTACTAGTCAGCATCAGAATAGGGGGTAAGGCGTTCCAATGGGTAAACATAAGTAGACACAGGAAACAGTATACCAAGACCTGTGCCGCTTCGCCAAACATATAAGATAAGTGGAAAGTGAAAACAGTAACCCTAAGGCAACTGAGAACACTATTCAACTCCAAGAAGAACCTTCAAAACCGCAGCTCTCCGCCGTGATGAATCGACAGCAAGGGACGATAGACAGCCTCACCCAACCAGTAAGGTTAGGTAAAAGAAGGTATGGTGCATAGTGAAAATTTACCAGGCATAGCCGCCGCCTAGGGTAGGCTAGCCTAAGTCAATGCTGATAAAACACCACACAAGAAACACCAAGGAAGGATTGGGGGATACCATAAACATACCACACTTTAAAATAATAATATAAAACATATTCCTACAGTAAAATGACTAAATAACTAAGCATTTCTGAGTGATTTGGAACCCCGACCGCATGCCGGCCTCAGATTAATAAAAGCATGCTAATCAAAATAAACATGGGGTGGAGACGCGAAATTTTCCAACACACGAAAAAGGGGTACTCTGGTATATCAATTGCAGCAATAAGATTTTGATCAAAGTGAAAAATCTATTTTTGGGTGAGAGGGCCATGTCGTCCTGATGGAAGGATTCCTATAGGTAGCCTTCTAAGGGATATTTGCTACAGTGGTACTCCCAGAGCATTAAAACCAAAGGTTTCCAGGATTCAAACTCCTGGCACGAGTATCCAATAAAGATACGACCCATGGCAATCTTCACCCCGAAGAGATTTAACATTTCGATGTAAGGGGGAAGAGTGGCAAAAAGGAAGGGCTGCTGTTCTAGGTACCCGGTGGCTCTCCTTCCCTGCTACTACTGCGACACCATTCCTATTCTTGCCGTTAAGCGGAAATGGCCACAGATTAAATAATTTCGAGAGGGATCAGCAAAAGGGTGGGTTCCATCAGGACAACATGGCCCTCTCACCTAAAAATAGGTTTTTCACTTTGATCAAAATCCGTTTTTTGGTCTCAGGCCATGTCGTGCTGATGGAAGTATGCTAGAGAATTGTCTTGAAATTACTATTAGCTGTGGGTTTGTGTATGTGCCTTCCACATTGAATAGATTTCCTAATCTGGTCTACTAGACCTATATGTGAAATTCTAGAGATCTGTCACACCCACAAAACCTGGAGCTGGTTTAGCGCATCCTGCCCCCCCCCCCCCCCCCAGGGGAATGTTGAAGTCGACAATAAGTATTCAAGGTTTGTATTTCCCATTGGAACAAAAAGGGAAGAGTTTGAAACGTACCCTTTTACTTACCTTAAGTATGTAAGGTTATGATTATTCCTTTAAAAAATAATATTTTGATTTCAAGAATCTGAACACCATAAAAGGGTTTTAGTAAAACTCTAACATATTTTATTAGCATATAACTGAGGGAGCAGTAATAAGTATTTTATTACGCAACTAAATTATCAAAATGTAGTTACAACAAAGAATGTATCTGATCCAGCATTACAACACACAAAAAACATTTTCTCGTGTAGAAAAAAATATACAAATACATTATCAGAATAATGCCACTCAATGGAAGATGTGAAACCAAATCTATCTGACATAGTCAGATGTTCGGAAACGCGTGAGGCACTGTAACGCAAACGTTCACTCGGCACTGGTGTATTGATCAGATATGCACCTACTCAGAACAGTATGTCAACCATAGTTGTGATCTGCACAAGTGGGTACGTATACCCATGCACCCGGCGCACTGTAAAGTCCCAAACAGTCTACTGTTCATCGCAGCACTAGACAACAGGTTTAATCACACTACCCGCCGCCATTCCAAAGTGTTTTATCTCTTGAAATTGCGTAATGTTTGTAGAAGACCCTGGATGACTTCCATCCAGTGTACGAGCGGAGTCTCTCAAAGTCCATATGTTGAAAGAAATTCAACGAAGAAGCAACTTTCCTTGGATCGTGACCCGTGGGTGTACTGTCAGGATCCGCTCTGCGAATAAAGTAGGTGAGCTTCGCTCTCAGTTGTTTTAAAGATAGGTTAGATCCTGAAGAGCTGTCCTCCTTTGAGGTTTAAAGTTCTTCGAAGATAGACCTTAAGACACTACTGGGCACAGAGAGGCATCTTCCTTCAATGGGCAGATTCTCCAAGGACCCCACCTCTTGGTGGGTATCTCATTCTTGGTGAGAAAGGCAGGATCGAGAAACAGATTCAGTTCTCCTGAGTCCAGGAACTGAATATGGCCTTCATTTCTAGATAAGGCTACTATTTAACTAACTCTAGCCCCTGAGGCTATTGCGAACAGAAAAATAACTTTCTGTGTTAAATCCTTTAGAGTATAGTTCTCATTATCCACGTTCGATACATAGTGCAAGACTTTGTCCAAAGACCACAGGATGGTCTTTGGTGGCGCTGCAGGCTTGAGTCTAGCACATGCTTTCAGGACTTTAATAAAGATTTCACCTGAGAGGCCCACCTCGAAAGCGTACAGAAGTTGTCTAGCCAGGGGTGATTTACAAGAAGTAATTGTAGTAGAGGCCAGGCCTTGTTCGTGGAGGTGTATGAAGAATGCAAGATAGAAATTTATCGATACCTCTGTCGGTTTCCTTTCTTTCACAAAGGTCACCCATTTCTTCCATGATGATACACATTGTCTCCTAGTAGAAAGTGACTTGTACTCCTCGATGAAGTCAACTTTATCCCTTGAGATTCTGAACTTTTTGCTCTCCGCTAACGCGAGAAAATTATGAGATGTAGGTTGTTGGTTCTCGAGGTTGAAGAGTAGACAGTTGACTTCTGGACTAGTTGGGACAGCACTGGATTCGGCAGTGGAAACAGCTTCAGATTCAACTCCAGGACTAGAGGAAACCAATTGCTCTTGGACCACTTGGGGCTACTACCGTTGCTGTCCCTCTGAAGGATCTTAGCTTGTCGAGGACTCTTAGCAGGAGATTGGTTGGTGGAAACAGGTAAATATAATTCCACCTGTTCCAGTCTAGGGACGTGGCATCCATCGCTTCTGCTTGAGGGTCCAGGTAAGGGACTATGTAACGAGATAGTTTCTTGTTGTCGCTCGTTGCGAAGAGATCGATCTGCAGTTCTGGGACTTTTCCCGAGATGAAGGAGAATGAGTCTGCGTCTAGGGACCATTCTGTCTCTATGGGCTTTCGCCTGGACAGAGCGTCTGCTGTCACATTGCGGATCCCTTGTAAGTGAACTACTTATAAGTGCCATTTCTTCTTCCTCGCCAGGTAGAAGATGGCTAACATCACATGGTTGATGTGGGGCGATCTCGAGCCTTGTCAATTTAGAAACTTTACTATCACCTCGTTGTCCAGGACCAGTCTGATGTGGATTGATCTGTGAGGGGATAGTCTCTTCAACGTCAGGAATACTGTCATAGCTTCCTAAATGCTGATATGAAATGTTTTGAACTGGCTCAAGCTAGACCCTTACACTTCCTTGTTGTGAGAATGACCTCCCCATCCTTCCAAGGAGGCATCCATATGGATCACTACTGATGGTTGTGGGGGTTGCAGGGGAATTATCAGCGCTAGACTCTTGTCTGTTGACCACGGCTTTAATTGCATGTGCAACAAGGCCGGGGTCAACCTTAGTTGACCTCTTTGAGCGTTTGATGCGTATCTCCTCCAGACTCCTGATGCATCTTTTAAACATGCCTTTAGCACTGGGTCTGTCACTGCTGCGAACTAAAGAGAGCCCAAGACTCTTTCCTGTTGGTGTCTTGAAATCCTCTTGTGACGGATTAGTCTCCTGACAGATCCCGCTATTTCTCTCCTCTTCTTGGATGGAATGGAGAGGTGGTGTGACTTTAAATTCCATTGGATTCCTAACCACTGGAACTATTGAGCTGGAGTGAGATGAGACTTCTTGCGGTTAATCTTGAAGCCCAAGTGTTCCAAAAACTGGATCACTTTTTGAGCGGCCTGCAGACAAATAATCTTGGATGCTGCCCGTACCAACCAGTCGTCTAAGTAGGCTACCACCTGAACACCTTCGGTCCGTAGTTGTTGAACGACTGCGTCTGCTAGCTTTGTGAGTATCCTTGAGGCTAGGTTCAGTCCGAAGGGCATTGCTCTGAATACAAACTTCTTCTGTAGTCTGAATCCTAGGTTGGAGGAGAAAAGGCGACTCATCGGGAGATGCCAGTAAGCATCTGCCAGGTCTATTGAGACCGTATACACCCCTTTTGGCCGACAAAGGGTACTTATGTGTTGCAAAGTAAGCATCCGAAACTTGTTGTTCTCAATGAACTTGTTGAGTGGAAACAAATCTATAATGACTCTGAGTTTGTCTGAGTCTTTCTTGGGAACACAAAACAGCCTTCCCTGGAACTTGATGGACTTCGCTTTCTTTATCACCTTCTTGGTCAAGAGCTCTGAGATATATTCTTTTAACAAGGGGGTGGAGTGTTGGAAGAATTCTGGAAAACGGGGTGGAATTCTGCTCCATTTCCACCTGAGTCCATTCGTGATTAGGCTGTGGGCCCAGGGATCGAAGGTCCAGCGATTCCGAAAATGATGGAGTCTGCCCCCTACCTGAGACCCCTCATTGCTTGGGGGGGGGGGGGTCCTACGAATTTACCTCCACGACCACGTCCTCCTCGGCCCCAAGAGAAGTTACCTCCCGAAGACCTTCTCTTAGAACCTCTTCCTTTCTGGCTGGGATGAAAGGAAGTCGACTGCCTCTCAAAGGTAGGGTTGAATACCGGTGATTAAGTTACCAGTTGTTGAGGGACCATCTGGAAGGTGGCCTGAGGCATTGTGGTCATGGTCATGGCGGGGATTTGTGCAGGTCCTCATGGTCTCCTTGCCCTCTTGTTTTTGGGTTGGGGACCTCCTTCCGTAGAAGATTTTCTCTTCGAAGACATACCCCACTTTTGGAGAAAGTTCCTGTTCTCCATTGCTGCCCTCGCATTGACCTCTTGGACCAGTTTCTGTGGGAAGAGGTCTTTACCCCAGATACTCGAGGTAATCAGCTTCCTTGGTTCGACCCTGACGGTTGCTGCAGCCAGGACGAACTCTCTGCAAGTTCTCCTCGCTCTGAAGAAAGCGTGAAGGTCCTTCATAAGGGTACCCATGTGAGACTTGGATAGAAAGAGGAAGATTTCTGGGGCATTATGTTTGCTTGCGCTTAGCAAGCCTCTCCTTCGACACCTGTTCCTTCCTCAGAAGATGGTCTGGCAACTTAGGAAGGTTCTCGTTGAACTGCTATCCTACGATATCCGGGTCTAGTTTGGAAACAGAGAAGGTTAGGTGGACATCCTTCCTCTTTTTTTTTGCTGGTAGGCAGTGCGAGAGAGAATGGCTTACATTCTTCTAGAGTCAGGCAGGGTTTTCCCTCGTTGGCAGCCTTGACGACAAAGTCAAACGCTCTCTCTGTAAAGGAAAATGAGATGGAGGAAGGTGCAAGAAAGGTGGGGTGCTTCTTGCTCAATGCCAAGACTTTAGAATTTGTATATTCACCTCCCTTCAGAGTCTTAAGGAGGATGGCCTGCGCCTTATCGTGTTCAAACACGATGACCTCTTTAGGGACCGTTTCTTCTCGGGTCACATTTTCGTCCCGCAGTCTCACATAGCACTCAGGATAAGCAGAGAAGTTAGGCCAGAACTCAAGGTCTTCGATCTGTCTGGCCCCCAACTTCTCGGAAACGAACAGTTTCCCATCCATCATGGGCATATGCTGCGTGTGCCTCCAGGGATTGGTTTCAGAGCAATGAGGGAGATCGGACACTCTAAGAGACCTCTTAGACGAGCCCTTGGTGGTTCTCCTGCATAGTCCTTTGCTGCTTCCTGAATGATTCCTGCATGGCTTTCTGTTCCTGTTGGAACGACTCCATCATGAGTTTCAGAGATGCCAGAATCTCTTCACTCGCATTAGCCTGAGCAACAGGTTGTGGAGTTGGATCAGAGGACGTTGAAGGTAGTTGTTGGTATGCAGCCACGGCAAACTGGGGGTCGTCTGTTGCCGTTGAGAGGGATTCTTCTTCCTCCGCATGGGGAGGATCCTCGTCCTCTTCAGGGATATCGTGCAGCAGATCCTGTTCCGTGTCAGAGGACTCTTCTGACATCCTCTCTTGATGGATGTCCATGCCCTCTAAGGCCTTGTTGATGTCCGAGTTGACTTTCAGCTGGATGAAGGGGGCTGAAGCTGTTCTGGGACACCACTGCACTAGGCAGAGCCTTGGGGAACGGTAAGCACCTCAGGGAGTCATTGGGTAAATATGGTCCTGGGGAGTTCTTCTGGAACCCCGTTACCCATTTGCAAAGGGTATCCCTCACCGTGTCCCTAGCCTCTAGAGTAACTAGGGGGGTTTCACCAAAACCATTGGTCAGTAGGGTCGAGCAGATGGTACAACCCTTCGGGTCTCAATATTTCAGGACTCCTGTGACGATGCAGCAGGGGGCATGAGACCTACACATCGTTGGGTCACAGAAGTCCCTCCCCTTGGCACTTGTGATTGCAGAACATTGCTCCATATTTCTTTGTAGGGTCATCCTGTAAAGAAAGAGAACTTTCCATGAGTATGACATCTTGTATATCAGTGATATAAAAAGCATACAATGTATAATAACAATAGTAATCCCTATTGTATATGGTAGCTTAGGATAGTAAGCTTGAAAGTAAATAAGAAAAGACACATATCTGAATTTCCTCTCCCAGGCTATTTCTGAGACCTCCGTCTGTATTAATATTCAGTTTCCCTGATAGGGAAGGTTACAAGGGAGAGAAACTCTAGAAACTAGAGTTAGTGTTAGTAGGTAATTTATACTAACATTAACCATCTGTAGTACTGTATTAATACCGATCGGGTATTGTAAATCCCCGATGATCAAGGAAATCCATCTGGGTGTTAAGGGATTACTCAACCTCAACAAAATATCATGGTCTCTACAATCATCTGCCATAGGGAACACAGAATATGTTAGAAAACATATGTACTACTGTATAATTATATTCAGTAGTCTGCTGGCAGTCACTGCCGGCATTGGGTTAGTACCTGACGATGCTAACCGAAAGAAAGACAGAAAGATTAAGGAAGGAGAATTTCCTACTATTATGAATGGACATAACAGCGGGAAGTGTAAGAGGACTCTATGTCCAAGTACGATCTCCCTATTAGAGTGAAAGTTCCAATGGAAGGGAAAAGAATCTATCAGATTCTGGCTTCCACCCATCCACATGCTAGCTTGTCGCCGGCAATAGAGTCGGCGGCTTAGGAATGCAAATGGCAACTCAAGAGAGAGCTGAGGACTTTCCAAAGTATGTTAGTTTCCTGCTGGAAGCCGTCAGAAAACGTCTCAGTCCTCCCCCATTCTTATCAACTTCCTATCATGGAAAGGAAGTCAGGGGGAAGGTAGTAGTGAGACGAAGAAATTAACTGCTGCCGGTAGAACACCTGCCGGTAACACAATCATCCTAGCAAGCTGGGGTGATTAAAAGAATCTTGTGACGACACGTCGTCACGAAAGGACAGAGGGGGGAGGGGTTGAGGATCTTACAGTTCATTGTTATAAGAGGCTATGTCGTCTTCCTCAAAACAATGAGCTGGGAAGTAAAGCTTCCTGTGCTGACAATGTTGCCGTCGGCAAGACAAGGGCACCCTGAGTATGTCACTATCTGATTCAAAGCCGGAGGCAGGAAGAACATCGTTCTACTCAACAGCAATGAAGCGAGACAATGACGGCCGCCTATGCCAGCGGAACCACTCAGGGAGGGAAGAAGGGTTTAGCCTCTTCTCTCATAAAGAAAATAATTATCATAATTTTTCTGGACTATTCCATAGATTCGAGAGAATATAACGGATTTTGAGCAGAGGGAAAACTATTTTTGGGTGAGATAGCCATGTCGTCATGATGGAAGGTTCCTTTAGGTAGCTTTCTAAGTGATATTTGCTACAGTGATACTCCCAGAGAATTGACCGAAGGTCTCCAGAATTATAACTCCTGGCACAAGTATCCTTTATATAACTTTAAGGATAGCGCATAATATCAGAGGACGTATTTTTAGATACGACACATAGCAATCTTCACCCTGAATAGATTTAAGTCTTTGAGGGGGAAGAGGGGTGAACGAAAGGGGAGCCGTTATCAAGGTATCCGGTGGACCTCCTCTCCGTACTACTACGGCCCATCATTCCTAACTTACATTTAAGCTGGAATGGCCACTAATAGAGTAGTTTTGGGTGGGGTCATTTAAGAAAGAAGGTTGGGTCCATCAGGACGACATGACTATCTCACCAAAAAATAGATTTTTCACTTTGCTCAAAATCTATTTTTTGGGCTCGGCCATGTCGTGCTGATGGAAGCTTACCAGAGAATTAACTTGAAAGTACTATATCTGTGGTTTTGTGTAAGTGTCTTTGCTTTGAATGAGTTCCTTATATGGTCTGCTAGACCCGTATATGACATTACCGTTATTTGTCATATCCACTAAGCTTGGAACTGGCTTAGGGCTTCCTGCCCCCTGCAGGGAAAGTGTCGACTTCTACTATAAGGATTCAAAATTTGTATATCCGTAAGAACAAAAGGGAAACTTTCTAGAGATTACCTTTTCGTGCTTTGGGCATCTGTACTATTCAAGGTTCTATTTAAAGGAATAGAATAACACTCAGGGTTGCTTTCATTTCTATCAAGTGAGGATAAAAGAAGACGCAGCTACATTTTTTCTATTTATTTTCATAAGCAAAATAAATTATAAATGTAGACATAAAGTAGAAATCTAACCTTGCATAGATAAACATCATGGTTATATATATTTCTGACCTGTAAGGGAAGAATATACATATATGAATTCATTATTTAATGCCACTCAAATGAATGTGAAGCTAAATATGTCTAGTTTCACTCAGATGTTGGATATACATCAACACTGTGTTCAAATGTTCACACGGCCCTGGTGTTATTGGTTAGATTTTGCACCTGTATAGAACAGTCTATTAATCACCGTAATGATTTCACTAGAAGGTATTAATACCTATTCACCCGATGCACTATTGAGTCCCAAAACAGTCCACTGTTCATCGTAGCACTAGACGAGGGGTTTTATGACACTACCCGCCGCCACCACAAAGTGTTTTATCTCGTGTACTTGCTTCGCATAATGTTTATAGAAGACTCTGGATGATTTCCACCCCGAATATGAGCGGTGCCTCTCAAAGTCCATGTGTTGAAAGAAATTCAACAAAGAAGCAACTTTCCTTGGATCGTGACCTACGGGTGTGTCTCAGGATCCGCTCTGTGAATAAAGTACGTGAGCTTTGCTCTCAGCTGTCTTAGGGATAGATTCGATCCTGAGGTTTCGCCTCTGAAGAGCTGTCCCTCCTTGAAGTCTGAAGTTCTTCGAAGATAGACCTTGAGACATTCTACTGGGCATATAGAAACATCTTCCTTCAGTGAGCAGATTCTCCAATGACCCCACCTTTTGGTGGGCAGCTCGTTCTTGGCGAGAAAAGCAGGATCAAGGAAGAGATTCAGTTCTCCTGTGTCTCGGAACTGAATATGGCCTTCATTTCTGGATAAGGCCACTATTTCACTAACTCTAGCCCCTGAGGCTATTGCGAACAGAAAGATAACTTTCTGTGTTAGATCCTTTAGGGTGCAATCCTCATTGTTCAGATTCGAAGCATAGTGCAAGTCTTTGTCCAACTACCATGTGATGGGCTTTGGGGGGTTGCCGGCTTGAGTCTAGCCCATACGTTTGGTATCTTATTGAAGATTTCACTTGTGAGGTCCACCTCAAAGGCGCATAGAAGAGGTCTAGTCAAGGCCGACTTATACGCAGTTATCGTAGTGGAAGCCAGGCCCTGTTCGTGTAGGTGGATGAAGAAAGAAAGACAGAAATCTATCGATATTTCTGTTGGTTTCCTTGTTTTCACAAAGGAAACTCATTTCCTCCAAGATGATTCGTATTGCCTCCTAGTTGAACTTGACTTGTACTCTTCAATGAAGTTGATTTTGTCCTTTGAGATCCCAAATTTTTCTTCGCTGCTAGGGCGAGAAAATCATGAGTTGTAGATTGTTGGTTCTCAAGGATGAAGCGTAAACAGTTGACTTCTGAACCAGTTGGGATGAAATTGGGTTCGGCAGAGGAAACAGCTCCAGTTTCAATTCTAGAACTAGAGGGAACCAATTGCTTTTGGGCCATTTGGGGGCCACTACTGCAGCTGTTCCTCTGAAGGATCTTAGCTTGTCGAGGACTTTTAACAGGAGATTGGTTGGTGGAAACAGGTAAATCCGATTCCATCTGTTCCAGTCGAGAGACATGGTGTCTATCGCTTCTGCTTGAGGGTCCATGTAAGGGGCTACGTAACGAGGTAGTTTCTTGTTGTCGCTTGTCGCAAAGAGGTCGATCTGCAGTTCCGGGACTTTTTCCGATATGAAGGAGAATGAGTCTACCTCTAGGGACCATTCTGTCTCTATGGGCTTTCGCCTGGATAGAGCGTCCGCCATCACATTGCAGAACCCTTGAATGTGAACTGTTGATAAGTGCCATCCTCTCTTCCTTGCCAGGTAGAAGATGGCTAACATCACATGATTGATGTGAGGTGATCTCGAGCCTTGTCGATTTAGACATTTTACTATCACTTCATTGTCCAGGATCAGTCTGATGTGGACTGCTCTGCGAGGGGATAGTTTTTTCAACGTTAGGAAGACTGCCATGGCCTCCAAGATGTTGATGTGAAAAGTTTTGAACTGGTGCGACCAATTCCCTTGCACTTTCCTTTCATGCGAATGGCCTCCCCATCCTTCCAGGGAGGCGTCCGTGTGTATCACCACTGATGGTTGTGGTGGTTGCAGGGGAATTGTCTGTGCTAGGCTCTTGGCAGTTGACCACGGCCTTAATAGCATGTTGATCTCTTCTAGCGTTTGATGCGTATCTTCTCCAGACTCCTGATGCATCCTTTAGCCGTGCTTTTAGCACTGGGTCTGTCACTGCTGCAAACTGGAGAGAGCCCAATACTCTTTCCTGTTGGCGTCTTGGTACTGTGTTGGATTAGTCTCTTGACAGCTCCTGCTATCTCTCTCCTCTTCTTTAATGGAATGGAGAGGTGGTGTGACTGTTAGTTCCACTGGATTCATAACCATTGGAACTTCTGAGCTGGAGAAAGGTGAAACTTCTTGCAATTGATCTTGAGGCCCAGGTGCTCCAGGAACTGGATCACCTTTCTAGCCGCTTGCAGACAAGTAGTCTTGGATGATGCCCACATCAGCCAATCGTCTAGGTATGCTACTACTTGAACTCCCTTGGAGCGTAGTTTCTGGACTATTGCATCTGCTAGCTTTGTTAATATCCTTGGGCCTACGTTTAGTCCAAAGGGTATGGCTGTGAAGACAAATTTTGTCTTCTGTAGCCTTAATCCTAGGTAGGAGGAGAGGGGGCGATTGACTGATAGGTGCCAGTAAGCATCTACCAGGTCTATTGAGGCTGTGTACGCCCTTTTGGGTTGAAGGGTCCTTATGTGTTGCAAGGTAAGCATCCGGAACTTGTTGTTCTCTATGAACTTGTGGAGTGGAGACAAGTCTAGAATGACTCTGAGTTTGTCTGAGTCTTTCTTGGGAACACAAAACAGCCTTCCCTGGAACTTGATGGACTTTGCTTTCCTTATTACCTTCTTGTTCAAGAGTTCTGAGGTATATTCTTCCAACAAGGGGGTGGAGTTTGGAAGAATTCTGGAAAAGGGGGTGGAATTTTGTTCCATTTCCAACCAAGTCCATTCGTGATTAGGCTGTGGGCCCAGGGATCAAAGGTCCAACGATCCCAAAAGTGAAAGTGTCTGCCCCCTACCTGGAACCTCTCAGTGCTTAGAGGTTCCTGAGGACTTGTTTCCGTGACCGCGTCCTCCTCTGCCCCTTGGGGGTTTTCTGGAGGAACCTCTTTTTGGGCCTCTACCTTTGTAGGGCCGAAAGGTGGTCGTGTGCCTCTTAAAGTCTGGGTTAAATACAGGTGACTGGGCTACCAGCTGCTGAGGGACCATCTGGAAGGTGGTTTGCGGCTGGGCTACCATTTGAGGCATCGTGGCCATGGTCACGGCCGAAAGTTGTGCAGGTCTATGTGGTCTTCTTGCCTTTTTGTTCTTCGGCTGTTGACCTCCGTCTGAGGAAGATTTCCTCTTTGAAGACATGCCACGGCTTTAGCAATGACTTCTTGGACCACATCTTGTGGGAAAAGGTCTTTGCCCCAGATGTATGATGAGATCAGTTTTCTGGGTTCGTGTTTCACCGTTGCTGCGGCAAACACATGCTCTCTACAGGTCCTCCTTGACCTGACAAAAGCATACAAGTCCTTCACAAGGGTACCCATGTGAGACTTGGCTAAGACCATATACATGTCTGGGGCATTATTTAGGCCTGCACATATTTCCAAGCAGTTCTGATTAGACAGGGAGGTGGCAAGTCTTTCTTTCGTCTCCTGTTCCCTTCTCAAAAGATGATCTGGCAACTTTGGAAGGTTCTCATTGAACTGTTGGCCTGCTATCTCCGGATCCAACTTCGAGACGGAGAAGGTTAGATGTACCTCTTTCCACTTCTCGCAGGTAGGCATAGCTAGAGATAATGGTTTACATTCCTCTAGCATTAAGCAGGGTTTGCCCTCTTCGACTGCTTCCATGACACAGTCGAGGGCTTCCACTAAAAAGGGGAAAGCTCTGGAGGAAGGAGCAATGAAGGTTGGATGCCTCTTGCTCAGTGCTGAGACTTTGGAGTTTGTATATCCGGCTCCTATCAGGGTCTTGTTAAGGATGGCTTGTGCCTTGTCATGTTCGAAGACAATGACTTCCTTTGGTACCGTCTCCTCCCGGGATGCAGGTTCATCTCGCAGTCTCACATAACAATCTGGGTACGCTGAAAAGCTGGGCCAGAATTCAAGATCTTCAAGGGATTTGGCCCCCAACTTCTCGGTGATGTATAGCTTCCCATTCATCATGGGCATGTGCTCCGTATACCTCCAGGGGCTGGTTTCGGAGCAGTGAGGAAGGTCAGATACTTTAAGGGGTTTAGTAGAGCCCCTGGAAGTGCCAGGGCACTTCCCTTCTTGTACCTCTCTCTTCGTGTGCTTGATGTCTTGTTTCATCTCTTCTTGTTCCTACCAGAACACTGCCAACATCTGCTGGAGAGGCTCCTGTCGACCTGTGTAGTCGGTTGGGGAGTTGGGGCGGAAGAGGTTGACAGCATAGGTTGATATGCCATCACGGTGAACTGGGGGTCCTCAGTCACCATCAAAACGGATCCTTCTTTCTCCGTTGGTGGTTGAACCACGTGTTCTTCAGGGCCTTCTTGCAGTAGGTCCTGTTCAGTGTCGGTAGACACTTCCGACATCCGTTCTTGCTGGATGTCCAGCCACTAAGTGCCTTATGGATGTCCGGGTCGATCTTCAGCTGGACGAAGGGAGGCTGGACCTGTTCCTGGGGAACTAACGCGCTAGGGTGAGCCTTAGGGAACAGAAGGCACCTAAGAGATTCATTAGGGAGGTAAGGTCCCGGAGAGTTCTTTTGGAACCCTCTTACCCACCTACGAAAAGTTTCCCTTGCTGTATCCCTAGCCTCCAAGGAGACAGGGATGGTTTCTCCAAAGCCGTTGGACAGCAAGGTCGACCAGTTGGAGCAACCCTTTGGGTCACAGTACCCCAGGGATCCAGATACGATGCAGCATTGGGGCATGAGACCTGCACGTCAAATGCCCATAAAAGTCCTTACCCTTGTGGTTGCAGAACACAACTGCACACGACACCATTGGCTCATCCTGTAAAGGAAAAGGTTTCAATGAGTATGCAGTTGTTTATATCATTGATATAAATGCATACAATTAATAGTAATACTTACTATTATATTTAATAGCTTAGGATAGTAAGCTAGAAATGAAATAGGAAAGACACATATCTGTGATTCCTCTCCCAGGCAATTGCTGAGACCTCCGTCAATATTAATATTTAGATACCCTATACGGGAGAATACAGGGTGGAACGACTCTAATACTTGGAGATGGGGTAAGTAAGTATTTATACTAACTTATCCACCTGTAGTATATTAATAATGAACAGTGTTTTATATGGGTCCCGATGATCAAAGGATTCATCTGGGTATTGAGGGATTACTCAACCTCAACATGTTATGCGGTCCCAACAATAGACTGTGATAGGATACACAGAGTATGTTAGAAATACTTGTACTACTGTAGTTTTAGCGGTATACTACCTGGGCTAGGCTAGTGCCTGGCAGTAATAACTGATAGAGAGAGAGAAAGAATGGAAAGGAGGGTTTCCTATCATTATGGTTTAGCACAATAACTGGAAATGTAGGAGGGCTATCCTGCCGCCTACTGTCTCCTATCCAGAATGAGAGTTCTAATGGAAGGTGAGGAATCCATCTGATTCTAGCTTCCATCCATCCACAAAATTTTTCTACCAGCTGTACTGCCTGTTGCAAGGTTTGTGGATGGCAGGCCAAGAGAGGACTGAAGAATCTCAACAATATGCTGGGTTTCCCACCGGCAGCCGCCAGGGCCAGGTCAGTCTTTTCACCTCGGGCATTCACTTCTGGTGAAGGAAGGACATAAGGAGGAAGTGACTGGGGCGGCAACCTAACCGCCGCTGGTAGGGTCCCGGCCAGCAACGTAGTCAACCTGGCAAGCCGGGATGACTGTCTGAATACCGGCGAAAGAATGTTGTGACGGGTAGCCCGACACTAAAGGACAGAGGGGGGAGGGGAAAGGGTCTTATAGTTCACAGGGGAGAAAGGCGGCAGCAGGCATGCCGCCTACTTTCGCCCGTGAATTAAGGAAGCATGGCTTCCTGTGCCGATGACGTCATGGGCGGCAGAGGAACAAAGATTCCCCTGTCGGCGACATTGTCAGCTGCAAGACAGTACACCCTGAGCTACCATCTTATTTCAAAGCCGGGATACTCGAGGCAAAGAAGACAGATGGTGTATAACTATCTCAGTCAAGCCGGAGTTTACTACTCAACGGCAAATGAAGAAAGATAGAGGTTGCCGCCTATAATGGCGACGGCTCAGGGAGGGAGGAAGGGTTTAGCCTCTTTTCTCTAAAAGAGAATATATGTCAAACCTTATCCATAAATTCTAGGGGATGTATGTCCCCATCCGAATTAATAAGGAACGGTAGGTTGAGGTTAAACATGGGGAATTACTTTACTAATGTATACATATACAAGTTAGGCAAGCCTAACTCCGGTGGGGACCACGGCCAAGGTTGGTACCACCAGGGTCCCCGGCGTATACGAAAAGTAAAGTCACATATAAGAAGAGGAATAAAATATTATCGTATGCAATATCTTCACTAGTATAATTTGCCTAACTAGCTAAAATTTAAAGCTAAATACCGGGAATGTCGCTCTACTGACCAAATAAAATGCATTTATAATGTGAGACAGCAGTCGTGAAATGGCCGCCTCCGGTGTTGGCTACGCTCAACCAAACACACTTAAATTATGCGAATTTGACTGTGAGAAGGGAGCCTTAAAATTATACACAGGAAAGATTAAATACTCAACTTTCCAGAGGATGTAGATGCTGGAGATTGCATGATTATATTCCAAAAATCCATAACAAACACCGGGAAAAGCTTGGGAGTGCACTTAGCTTAAATGCTACAGAACAAGGAATGATGGCCCATAGTAGTGCGAAGAGGAGGTCCACCAGATACCTTGATAACGGCTCCCCTTTCGTTCGCCACTCTTCCCCCTCAAAGAGTTAAATCTATTCGGGGTGAAGATTTACCTGTTTGTAACATACTTACTTGGCCAACTCCCATTAGATTGGTGGCAGTTAGAGGACAGAATTCTCCCCACCCCTTCATAGCAGGTGCGTGTAACTGGTTGCACGTGTTGATATCAACTTGAGATGTGATTTCACTCAATGGAACTTGCTAGCCCTTAAAGGTGGGGGGACAACAGGTACAATCCCGGGGTATTGTTGACCAGGTAGTCGAAAGCCCTTCCCATTTTCCGATGATGGGATGTGGAATTTTTTTTTTCTCAGGTAAGGTGCTGGTACAACCTGTTTCCTACAGTCTTAATAGCCTTTTATGAACGAATGCCTCCTCCTGTAGTAGTGCATAACGCCACCCAGGTTGCTGTGAGAGATAGGTCGTACGAAAATACCCTGGTCCACCCTACTCGGGCATGAACACAGACTCTAGTTTCGCAAGGAAATCTTGCGCTGTTTTCCGCACCCTTTCACTGAGGACACACTCCTCGTAAGTGCATACAGGTAGCAATTACCTGTAAGAATTTATTTAAGCTTGCTCTTCCAGCTTTCACCTCGAACTGGAAGGACGAACTGGAAGAGGTGCCTGAGCCAGCGCACCTTTCCAACGCTCGCCCTTGCGAAGAAGAATGGAAGGTAACTTCCCTTCACAGACCAACCATCCTCAGACTGTTCCACCTTTGTTCAAGACCACAAGGCAACGTCTTTCCGTCAGGGAATCGAGTACTGGCAAAGCTTTTTATCTAAAGGCAAATTGCTGGCACAGGTGGCATAATGGCTGGGGCATCTAACATCTCTCGAGAAGTTAGTGCCTTATGAGGTTCTCCGCATATGGTCTCTACAGTGACAGCTGATGACCTTCTGGTCTCAGCGCAGAGACCCACTGAGTACCCTAGGACAGCTGATGACCTTCTGGTCTCAGCACAGAGACCCACTGAGTATCCTAGTACCGGTGAAACCCAAACAGAAGAGACCTGAGTTGGTGGGTGTAGATACCAGCCTCCTCAGAGGAGCAAATCTTCTCTCTCCTCACCTGGGTTTGTTGCTCTTCACTGCAGCATTAAAAGAACGGGGGCCGGGTTTGGCTCATCTGTTACACCTAATGGCATCCGGACTTTCGTGGATGACATGGATGATTCTAACTTTGATTGCCTTCTTACCATTATGGCTAAGATACAAGAAGATGATAGAAAGGCCTCTTTTGTCTTTTTGGTGATTTCAATGCTCACCATAGGGAGTGGTTGAATTTTGCTTCTACCGATAACCATGGCTTAAGAGCTTTAAATTTTTCCTCTGAATCAGGCTGTGAGCAAATTATATGTGAAGCTACTCACAGGTCGGGTAACTGCTTAGACCTTGTATACACTAACTCCCTTAGCATTATAACAAGTAAGGTTGGTTCTTCAGTCATGATATCTGATCATGCTTTGATTTCATTAGTAGTGAAGACAGCAGCCTGTTCATGATGTATCATACTCATAGAAGATTTATATGAAATCTCATGCTGACTGGAATTGGATTTTGAGTGATCTTATAGCAAGATGCTATGAGCCCAAGGGCTCCAACGGGAAACGTAGCCCAGTGAGGAAAGGGAATAAGGAAATAGATAAACGATATTAGAAATAATCAACAATTGAACTAAAATATTTAAGAAATTGTAACAATATCAAAACAGAATCATATATATACCATAAAAAGACTTATGTCAGTCTGTACAACATAGAAACATTTACTGCAAGTTTGAACTTTTGAAGTTCTACTGATTCAACTACCTGATCAGGAAGATCATTCCACAACTTGGTCACAGCTGGAATAAAACTTCTAGAATACTTTGTAGTATTGAGCCACATGATGGAGAAGGCGTGCCTCTTAGAATTCACTGCATGCCTAATATTACGAACAGGATGTAACTGTCCGAAAAGCTATGTATGTAAAAAATGATCAGAATTATGAAAATCTTATGCAACATGCATAATAAACTAATTAAACGGTGGTGCCAGATATTAATATCTAGATCAGGAATAAGAAATTTAATAGATCGTAAATTCCTGTCCAACAAATTAAGATGAGAATCAGCAGCTGAAGACCAGACAGGAGAACAATACTCGAAACAAGGTAGAATGAAAGAATTAAAACACTTCTTCAGTATAGATTGATCACCGAAAATCTTGTAAGACTTTCTCAATAAGCCAATTTTTTGTGCAATTGAAGAAGACAGACCTAATAGTTTTCTCAAAAGTAAATTTGCTGTTGAAAATCACACCTAAAAGTTTTAAAAAGTCAAAGAGTTAAAGATGCATTATCTATGCTGAGATATGGATGTTGAGAAGCCCTGTCCTTGACCTACTAACAATCATACTTTGAATTTTGTTAGGATTCTGCTTCATGCTCCATAACTTGCACCATGCACTAATTTTAGCTAGATCTCTATTGAGGGATTCAGCAAATCCAGATCTTCATTCAGGGGAAGGAAATGATGCAAAGAGTGTAGTATCATCTACATATGCAACTAGCTTGTTTACTAGGCCAAACCACATGGCATGTGTATATAGTATGAAAAGTAATGGGCCAAGAACACTACCCTGAGGAACACCAGATATCATATTTCTATACTCACTATGGTGCCCATCAATAACAACTCTGTAATCAAATACTTAAAAATACAATGATAATGCTAAGAAATGAGCAACCGACTCCCAACTGTTTGAGTTTGAAAACAAGGTCCTCATGATTAACACGGTCAAAGGCAGCACTAAAATCCAGGCCAATCATACAAACTTCCTGACCACAATGAAGGGATTTCTGTACAGCATTGGAGATTCTAAGAAGGGTATCACATGTTCCAAGTCCTTTATGAAAATAAAATTGCAAACTAGGTAACAGACAATTACCTTCAGCAAACCTATTAAGACGTTTTGCCAAAAGACGTTCAAAAACTTTAGATAATATAGGAGTTATGGAAATTAGGCAGTAATCAGTTGGGCTTGAGCTACCACAAACACATTTACATAGTGGAGTAACATCGCCAATTCTCCAACAAGTGCTAAAAGTCCCTCTTCTTGCTAACTTGCGCAAAATAACATATAACTTTGGAGCTAAGAAATCTGCAGTCTTTATAAAAAACAAAGGAGATTCAGGTCTACCCCGCCCCCCATAAGCATCAAGGTCCCTCAAGAGAGTTTTAATTTTACAAGATAAAAAAAGCAGAACTAGTTAGTTTAGCCTTATGAAAAAAGGAATGAGGAAGATTGAGTTTCTTATGAATGCCTAGTGTCAAACACATCTGCCAAAAGGGTTGCTTTTTCCTTTGGACAGTGAGTGACAGAAGAATCTGGTTTAAGAAAAGGAGGTACTGTTTAAGGGTAGCCCACCACTTATGTTCCTGGGTTGTTCCAGAAAGGGTTTCTTTTATGGTTAAATTGTATTCCTTTTCAGTTGAAGCATAAACTCTGAGTAAAATCTCTAAGCTGAGTACAGTTATTCCAAATTCAGTCTGACCCGTTACCCTTCCAAAGATGATAGGACTCCTGCCTCTCCAAATAATCATGTCTGCAAGTATCGTTGAACCATGGTTTGTCCTTCACTCGCTACCTTAGCACATGAGATAGGATACACCTATCAATTATGTTGACTAGATTCTCATTCAAAGGGACAACAGGGGAGATGGAATAGATGAAAAGAAATACTGTACAGTATACATTAGTAGAGGGCACGGCTCGAACAGCTACGGTGTATGTTCCAACAGATGAATTCCTTATTCTCCAGGAAGGATTGCCCCGGCCGTTATCCTAGGAGGATAGCGTGGTGCAGGATCCCTCAAGGTATCCTTATAAAGAGCCCATCCCATGACAGTTGCCAGCCAGTTGGTCTCGGACTTCCACCCACCAAAAGGTGAGTCTACATAGTACAGAGGGTAAGGTTTGTATTTTGCACAGGAACAAATGACAAATTTGGAAGTAATTTGTATTTTTTCTAGAAATACAAGTCTGGAGCTCTTTACGCATACTGACCCGCCAGCACCAACCCCCTGAAAGTCCTGCTGCAATTACAAAAGTGACAGTTAGTCGCTAGTGCTGGTGTGAGCGGGATGGTTAACCTACCCGCTCCCCTGCTAACTAGTGGTGGGTAGTTACACCCTGACTTATTATTATTATTATTATTATTATTGCTTACTAAGCTAGTTGGAAAAGCAAGGTGCTAAAAGCCCAAGGGCTCCAACAGGGAATCTAGCCCAGTGAGGAAAGGAATAAGGAAATAAATATGCTACAAGAGATGTAATGAACAATTATAATAAAATATTTCAAGAACAGTGACAACATTAAAATAAATCTTTCATATATAAAAATATTTTAAGAACAATAACAAAATTAAAGTAAGTCTTTCATATATAAACTATAAAAACTTCAAAATAACGGGAAGAAAACTGTAAAGAATAGTGTACCCGAGTGTACCCTCAAGCAAGAGAACTCTAGGCTACCCCAAGACAGTGGAAGGCCATGGTACAGATGCTATGGCACTACCCAAGACTAGAGAACAGTGGTTTGATTCTGGAGTGTCCTTCTCCTAGAAGAGCTGCTTATCATAGCTAAACAGCAAAAAAGAATTTCTTGGTAATCTCAGTGTTGTCAGGTGTATGAGGAAAGGAGAATGTGGAAATAATAGGCAAAGGAAAAATGAGCCATAACCAGAGGGAGAGAGGGATCTCAACGGGTGGATAGTGCCCTGGCCAACATACTACCTTCAAAGACCAGTGCCATATGCATTGTAAAGTGTAGTGAAAATAGAAATTATGAGTTTAAAATATGAAGTTTCTTGTCATAACGATACATATTCAAATTGGGCTAGCTACACCACTATTTCTAGTCGTAAAGAAAATATGGTCAGGTTAGGTGATGTGGAGATTACAAGGTAGCATTAAATCTGAAATTGTGCCTAAATATTTAACCCATATATATTACAATATTTGTATTAGTTATTATAACAAATCATGATTGTATAATAATTCTCTGTAAATATTTAACTTGGTTAACTGTTCTAAAGATTTTAATATATCAACATCGAAATATGCTTTAGGTTACATTATTTTTTTTTTAATTTTCAATTAACAAAGCTTCATTTTATTTTCCCAAAAGGTTGAAGTATTTGTGAATACAAACTTCAATGAGCCAGGATCTGAATTTGAGCCTTGGGTTCCTGATGACTGGGTTCAAAAGTAAGTATGTTCAAGCATATTTATAGAAATAATTACAGTATAATATTTGTTTCCTCCAGCAACAAAGATTGGAGGAGGTTATGTTTTCACTCCTGTTTGTTTGTTTGTGAACAACTTCCTGGCCACAATTTTACTCAAAGAGTAGTGAAACTTTGAGGGATTAATTTTTATTTGGTCATGGAAGTGATTCAATTTTAAAAGTTGTAGGTCAAAGGTCAAGGTTGACCAAAAGGTCTAGCAAATTAACCCTAACCTTAACCCCAAGTTTATACAGGGTTGTCACACAGACTTTAAATACGCCTGCGGTCTAAATTGATTCTGGGAAATGTTTCTTAAGATGTCTCCAAATGACTGTGATGGAATTTAGGGCAAATTTTACTTTTTGTTTATGAATTACAATTTATAAAAGATTAGAAACATTTGCCTTGGTGTGCACTGCATTGCAACTGGAAAGCAATGTCCAATACCAGGTAGTTATGTCCTCACGTGGATGGAAAATAGATTTATGTTGAAGGATCAATCAAAAATCTGTTTCATGATTAACCACCATACAAGCATCATTACAATACTATGAGTCTGAAAAATATGATTTAAAGCAGGGTTTTGATATTTGGATAAATGCATTCCTGAAATTTCTATCATAGAAATATTGTTGGACCATCCTATTTTTTTTCTATCAATTATCAATTCAATTCAATTTCTTCTTGATTTAAGAGAAGAAACTGGATGGTAAGGTTTTTAGAGGGGCTGTTATAATAGTAATACCTTTAAAAATACAGCTTCTACTATGCTTCATTGCCAGAAGGAGCAAAGACCTAGCAACTTTCCTAAAGAAGAAGATGCACTTAAGTGGAAGCCCATATCATAATCCATAGGATAATGCTCCAATTCTCCTTACCTTTAACAACCTGTAGGTCATCAAAGTTGAAAGTAGTAATAAAGGGATTTTGACATAGGAATAAACTATTTTTGGGTCAGGTAGCCATGTTGTCCTGATGGGAAGTTCCTCTAGGCAGCTTTCTACTTAGGATATTTCTGCGAGTGATATACCAGAGAATTTTCCCTGAAGAGGTATCACGAGTTTACTACCCACTGAGCGAATATCCCGAAAGATATCGTGTATATAACAGGGGCGTATTTAAATACAACCCCGGCTGTCCTTCCCCGAATAGAATCAACCTTTTCTAGAAGGATATGGGATAGGATTGATAACATGGGAGAGCCATTACAACTCCGATACCAGTATGTTAATGTAAACACGTATAATGGTCGGCATTACAGCAGCAGCCATTGAAAGAAATATGGCCTCACACTGAGAATATGGGAGGGGATGAAAAGTAACTGGTTGGTTCATCAGGACGACATGGCTTTCTCACCAAAAAATAGGTTTTTCCTATGTCAAAATCCCTTTTTTGGACTTCAGTCATGTCATCCTGATGGAAGTGTTCCAGAGAATTAAAAATTCTCAGTTGTGGCATATATTAATTTAACCATATAAGTGCTATTGTTCCAATCCTACTAATTGTGTGAGATTAAAAATTCTCAATAATTAATGTATAAAATGAAGGTTTGTTTTTCATTCCAAACACAGCTATTTTGGATAAAACTCCTACTTCATAAGGTCTGTAGTTTGTCCAAGACCTTCATAAGGAGATCGAACGGTAGGAAGAGATAAATCCGGGTCCAATGGTTCGAATCCAGTGACATCGCATCTATCCCCAATGGTTCCGGATCTAAATATGGTGCAATGTAACAAGGAAGCTTCTTGTTGAAGCTCGTCACAAAGAGATGTAATTGCAGTTCCAGGACTTGCTATAGAATGAAGCAATGTTTTTCCATCCAGAGACCATTCTGTTTCCAGACCCTTGAATCTTCAAAGAGCATCCGTCGTCACATTCCAAATTCCTAAATGAATTGCAAAGAGATGCTAATTCCTCCTTTTCGACAAAGTGAGAATGGCTAATATTACGTGATTGATCTGTGAAGATCTTGAACCCTGTCTGTTGATGCAGTGGACTACAGTCTTGCTGTCAAGAACCAACCTGATGTGGGAGTTCCTCTCGGGGTTCAACCTCTTCAGAAAGAAAAACATTGCCATAGCTTCCAGAATATGAAATTGCTGAAACTTGACTGATTACTGACCTGTAAGGACAGTGAGACAAGCGTCACCAAGATCAACTGATACTTTATTCAAATGTGCGTGGGAGTATATTACAAGGTGCGGACGGAAAGGTAGGATGGCGCTGGCGCCAAATCAGATTGAATTGCCCGCCAAAATATATGTGTTTTCTTACACTTACAAATATACGAATTATGAGTTAACAGAAACATGCAATGAAATAATACATATGTCAAAATGTAGCTCTGATAGAGCGGAATACATATACATGGGAAACCACGGTGTAACGAAAGGAGAATTCAAATAAATAAACAGTTTGTTCATTTTCTGGACGACGAAGGGAGCGGTGTCCTTACAAGTACTCCCCCCCCCAAGACATCGGGCGGCGTAGAGGGCTGATGATCAATCTTCGTATCTTTTCGGGCGTCGGAGGGTTCCTCTTGTTTTTGAACGGAGGGGCGCGCTGGCGGTCAGCGTAAGGATCTCTTCCTCTTGTCGTCGTTTGATGATTTTTCTTTTGTTGGGAGCCTTGTTTTGAGGTGGCACTCTGGATCTGCCAGGTCCGGCGGAGGCGGTGTCGCTTCCTTCGAGAAACGCTGGTTTCACGCGGTCTATTGAGACCCAGTCCTCTTGGCCATGGATGTCGAGAATGAAGGCTTTCGTTGTCTTCTTAATTACCCGGTAGGGGCCTCGATAAGGTCTAGTTAGTGGTTGTCGATGAGCGTCGACACGGACGAAAACGTACCTGCAGTCATCCAGGTTTTTTGGCTTGAAGTAAGTTTTGAGACATGGCTTGAACTTCCTGGCTATGTCCCTTAGGTGATCCAGCTGCGTGTCATCGGTTGATGAGGGAAAGAATTCGCCAGGAACTGCGAGCGCCTCCCCGTAAACCTTTTCGGCGGGCGAAGGTTTGCCGTCTGCGCGAGGGGCGGTGCGAAGGCCGAGGAGTACCCAAGGAAGTCGTGATTTCCAGTCCCCGTCGGTGCAGCTCGCCATCAGGGACGCCTTGAGGGCGCGGTGAGTTCTTTCGACCATGCCGTTTGCCGCGGGGTTGTATGCCGTGGTGCTGTGGAGCGTCGTCCCCATCAGGTTCGCCAAAGTGAGCCATATTTCTGAGAGGAAATCGGGGCCTCTGTCTGTCGTGATGTCGTCAGGAACGCCAAACCTGGTCACCCAGCTTGACAGGAGGGCTTCGGCGCATGCTTGAGTCGTAGCTTTGGTCATCGGCGATGCCTCCAACCACCTCGTGGAGCGATCGATGATCGTAAGCAGTTAGCGAGCAGATCCAGAAGGGGGCAATGGTCCCACGACATCGATGTGTATGTGACCGAAACGTCTTTTTGGCTGGGGGAAATCGCCTAACACCGATTCGGTGTGACGGCTGACTTTGCTTGACTGGCAGTTGATGCATGACTTCGCTCATTCCCGGGCGTCCTCTTTTATCCCTGGCCAGACGAACTTTTCAGACAGAAGGCGAGCGATGGTGCGTCTTGAGGGGTGTGAAAGTCCATGGATGATATCGAATATTTTCCTTCGGCAGGAGGCTGGTACCCAGGTACCCTGGTGTTGCAAAGAATAGTTACTCCTGCTGGTCCGAGGGGAATTGCTTCTCGGTCGGTGCGTTGTTCGGTTGCGAGATTGGCGTAGTCGATTCCCAGGTGGATTGCGTCAATTTCAATCCTTGAAAGGGCGTCCGCGACTGGGTTTTTCTTTCCTGGGACGTAACGTATGGTGCACCCGAATTCGGCGATTGTTGCGAGATGACGTTGTTGTCGGGAGGACCATGCGTCTGTCGATTTCGTGAAAGCGTGTACGAGGGGTTGATGGTCCGTCGTGATTGTGAAGGGAGTGCCCTCCAAGATGTGCCTGAAGTGGCGGACGGCGAGGTAGACGGCGAGGAGTTCCCTATCGAAGGTGCTGTATCTTGTTTCGGCGGGTTTCAATTTCTTGCTGAAGAATGCCAGCGGTCGAGGAGAACCATCGACGAGTGGCTCCAGCACAGCCCCACAGGCGACGTTGCTGGCGTCGGTCGTTAGTCGCAGGGGCGCGTAGTCGTCGAAATGAGCCAGGGGGGTGGCATTCGCAAGGGCATCCTTCATCCGGTCGAATGCCTGTTGCTGGGGCAAACCCCACTCGAGTTTTTTCGCTTTTCCTTTCAGGACGTTGTCGAGGGGTGACAGGGTTTGTGCGATGTTGGGGATGAAGCACCTGTAGTAATTGACCATCCCCAGGAACTCCTGAAGTTGGCGGATGGTCGTAGGTATCGGGAACTTTTTGATGGCGTCGACCTTGGTTGTCATGGGTTTTTCCCCGCACGAGGATACGCGGTGACCAAGGAAATCCACTCCTTCCGCACCGAACTTGCATTTTTCCAAACGTACGACCAGGCCGTTCTCCTGTAGGCGTTTGAGGACGGTGCGGACGTGCCTCCGGTGTTCCTCCTTGGTTTTCGAGAATATCAGGATGTCGTCGACGTAGCAGACGCAGAAAGGTAGGTCACCCAGAATGCTATTATTCGTTGGAAGGTTGCCCGGCGTTGCGTAGACCGAAGGTTGAGTATGCGAAGGTGTAGGATCCAAACGGTGTTACAATGGCAGTTTTCGGGATGTCTTCCGGAAATACGGGGCCCTGGAAGTAAGACTTGAGGAGGTCCATCTTGGTAAAATACTTCGCGCCATACCACGCGTTCGTTAGGTCCTGCATGTTGGGCAGCGGGTAGTGATCGGGCATTGTGATGAGGTTGAGGTACCTGTAGTCGCCGCAAGGTCTCCAGGACCCGTCCGGCTTTTTTACCATGTGTAGGGGCGATGCCCAGGGGCTCGATGCTTTCTTACAGATACCCATGCGTTCCATGTCCTCGAAGGCGCGTTAGGCATCCTTCAGTTTCTGGGGCGGGAGGCGGCGGAATTTGGCATGAGTAGGAGGTCCTGTCGTTGGGATGTGGTGGTAGATCTCGTGCTTGGACGGGGAACCTGGAGAGTGTCGGAGCTCAGGCTTGAAAACCTCGGGAAATTCTCGTAGGAGGTCGGCGTAGGGGTGCGTCATTACGGCGGATACTGACATTATTGTAGGGCCATATTCTAGGGCGCGGGACTGGCAGGTTCCCGTGTCGATGAGACGTTTGTTAGCGACATCGACGAGGAGTCCGTGGTGGGCGAGGAAATCCGCACCGAGGAGGGGGCGATTGACGTCAGCAATAGCGAAGGGCCAAGAATACGAACGGCCCATGATAGATATCTTGAGGGTCCTGATCCCATAGCACCGTATGGGAGATCCATTGGCGGCGATGAGTGAGGGAGCGTTTTTGTCGGGACCACGGTCTAGGTCGGACTTGGAAGGTGGGAACGTTGACTGCATTGCGCCGGCGTCTACCATGAGTCTACGGTTGGAAATGGTATCGAGGATATAGAAACCATTCTTGTATTGGTTAACTGCGGCTGTGATGGTGGCAGGTGGATGCTTCTGGCATCATCTTCTAGGGAAACTGCATGGTGCTCTACATTTCTTGGCGTTACTGCCGAACTGTTGGTGGTAGAAGCACCATGCTGGGTTAGTCCTAGGGTTTGGTCGTGTTGGTTGCGGCAGTTTCTTTCCTGATAGAACGTTGATCTCGTCGTCCTCAGGGGCCGTTGCCGAGGAGTCTATGGAAGAGCAGCTGCTGATGGAGGAGAACGAAGGCGGTGCTGACGATGATGCTCCGAGGCGAGATGCCTTGGAGGCCTCGTGGAGCTTCTGAGCCTTCGACAGGAGTTCGTTCATCGGGAGCGTGTCGGCGTTTGTCAATTGGGCCCTTACGTCCTGTGGTAAGCGTAAAAGAAAGATCTCGCGAGATAAGCTAATCTCACGTCGTCGGCCATTGCTGTCTGTTTCGGGGAGCATAAGCAGGTCGGATATCTCGTCCCACGCCTCGACAGGAGAGGTGTCACCCATGGGCTTGCCGGCGAGGTCCAGGACTTTCTGTGCCCTTGCTGAGACGGAGAGGGAGTAGATACCGATGAGTTTCGTTCTCAGGTCGTCGTATGAAACTTGGCCGGCCTGGGCGTCGAGCCATGGGGAAATCTTGTCGAATACCTCTTCAGGTATGGAGGTGAGAACGATGTCAGCCTTGGCGCAGGAGTCACTGAGTCTAGCGACGCGGAAGAGTACATCTGCTCTCAGGAACCAGGAAGCGGTGTTGTGTTGAGAAAAGGGCGGCAGTTTGACTTTGGGCGTGGAGGCAAGGCCGTTGGGTGCGATGGGCGTGTTGCTTCCTGCATCGTGGCCAGACGACGAGTCGGCGAAGAGGTGAGAAGTTGATATGTCGGTTAAGCTCATCCTACTGCCTTACATGCACCGAAGTGTGGGAGAACCAAAGGCAGGCTCACGCCTAAGGTAACGGAGTATAGAAAAGGTAGCACGGCCGTAATAAGTCCGTTAATGGCAAAGCCAAAACCGCTGATGCTACTTTCAACTCCGGGGTCACCAGTTGTAAGGACAGTGAGACAAGCGTCACCAAGATCAACTGATACTTTATTCAAATGTGCGTGGGAGTATATTACAAGGTGCGGACGGAAAGGTAGGATGGCGCTGGCGCCAAATCAGATTGAATTGCCTGCCAAAATATATGTGTTTTCTTACACTTACAAATATACGAATTATGAGTTAACAGAAACATGTAATGAAATAATACATATGTCAAAATGTAGCTCTGATAGAGCGGAATACATATACATGAGAAACCACGGTGTGGCGAAAGGAGAATTCAAATAAATAAACAGTTTGTTCATTTTCTGGACGACGAAGGGAGTGGTGTCCTTACAGACCTTATATTTTTTTGGAGGGAGTATGACCCTCCCAACCTTGTTCTGAAGCATCTGTGTGAATCGTCACTGATGGGGGAGGAAATTGCAGGGGAATGTGTGTCGACAGGCTCTTGGCAGTGGACCACAACTTGAACTGTTTGTACAGTAAAGCCGCGGTTTTATGGCGATGATCTCTTCAAGCATTTGATGCCTTTCTTCTCCAAAGTCTGTTGGCATCTTTGAGTCTCGCTTTCAGAATAGGGTTTGTAACCCCTGCAAACTGAAGTGAACCGAAGACTCTTTCCTGATGACGTATGATGATCATGTTTTAATAAAGCAGATACCTGACCAATCTTGCTATTTCCATTCTCTTGCCCTGAGGAAGAGAAAAGATATGAAACTTCAAACCCCAGTGCAGACCTAGCCATTGGAATTCGTGAGCTGGAATTAATCTGGACTTTGTGAGGTTGATCTGGAAGCCAAGGGATTGAAGAAACTTCATGACTTTCAGAGCTGATAGAAGACATGCTAATTTTGTCGTAGCCCATACCAACCAGTCGGTGAGGTATACCATAACTTGAAGACCTTTGTTTCTGAGTTGGTGGAGAATGGTCTCGACTAGTTTTGTGAAAATCCTTGGAGCAATGCTGAGTCCTAAGGGCATAACTTTGAATACGTAGGCCTTTCTTGTCAGTTTGAAACCAAAGTAGGGGGATAAGTGCTAACCTATCAGAGATGCCAATAAGCATTGCTAAGATCTATGGGGATGGTGTAGGCCCCCTGGGATAGTAGAATCCGTATTTATGAGATAGCACCTGGAACTTGTCGCTCTAAATGACTTGTTTAGATGGGACAAGTCCAGCATTGTTCAAAGTGTTCAAATCTTTCTTTTTCCCTGAGCTCCAACAGGTTGAAATGCAGTAGTGGTCTGTTCATAAATGGGATTGAAGGCTGGAGATTGTATAACACTGCTGGGGAACTGTGTACATAGTTTGTGGTATTGTGGCAACTGTGACAGTAACGGCAGTAACGGTCTTTTTTCCTTTAAAGGGTTTCCTAGGCTTCTTGCCTTTAGGCTGAGGTCCTTCTCCAGGGGTAAATTTCCTCATAGAGGTCATACCCAATTTTTGCATAAGGCTCTTGTTTTTGTGAGCCATGACTTCTTGCACTACCCTCTGAGGAAACAGATCTTTCCTCCAGTTGTTAGAATCAATCAACTTTTTAGGCTTATGCCTAATAGTTGCCGTTGGTAAAAAGAACGCATGCAGATCACGATGGAAGGTAGCTAGATGAATCTCGGCTAGAACCGTGAAGAGGTCAGTTTTTAAATAGTTCCTAATGAGCATTTCCAATTAAGACTGGTGGGACAAAGAAGCTGCCAGTCTTTCTTTGGCCTCCAATTCTGAATTCAAAAGATATTCCAGAATACTGGGCACACTCATTAAACTGCTTACTTCCTATATTCCTATCCAGTTTGCCAACTGTAAAGGTATGTTGGACATCTCCCCAACTGTCGGGTTCATACAGGAGAGAAGGAGAAATGGGCTTGCAGTCCTCTAGCATAGATAGAGACCTACCTTCCATTACTGCCTTCTTGACTGCCTCTAGACTTTTTGAGGTAAAGGGAAAACCAGTGACCTTTGGAGCTATAAAGGTCGCTTGCTTTACCAATAATGTTTGAGCCTTACCATGATCGTGAATATTTTCCACGAATGCTTTCATGGAAGCCATAAACTCTAAGTGGTAGTCAGAAGAGGAGTCGAAGAAAAAGCCTGTGGAGCAGAATCAAGGACAGGGACAGGCACTGGGTTAGTACTTGGCATAGTAATAACCTGGGGACTATTGTCAAAGTCCATTGAGGCTTCCGTAGTCAGTAAGATCCTTTCCTTGTCCGACGAAAGGGAAGAGGATGTTATCAATGTCCAGATTCATGTTTTGAAGCATGTCCGGACTTCATGATCTGTGATATCCAGCTGTACCGATGGGAGTTGCTCCGACAGTATCTGATGACCATATACCGTGGTCAAATCAGCATTGGATACAGGAGATCCCTCATTTCCACTGAAGGAAGATAGGGGGCCCCATGCTGAGAGCTCTTCTGGAAACCCCTAACCCAGGTCCTGATGGTTTTCTGGCCCCATGCTTTTTCATCTTGAGAAATGTTGGTAGCATGGAATCCAGAATAAAGGAGATCCTTACATATGCTGCAGTTGGATGGTTCCCAGATAGCAATGGATCCCTTTAAAACCTGCAATCAGCATGTTTCCTGCAGGTCTTGTTGCCACAAGACACCATGACGCCAGGTTACCATCGAGCACTCCAGGCTGTCAGTAACCTTAAGTGAAGAAGCAGAAGTAGAAGCATCCATAATCAAACACACTAAAACTTTGTGAAAAACAAAGCAGAAACTCCCCAAGCACTTAATCAAAATGGCGCTGCTAAAAGGAATGGCGACCAGCGTACGCCACGGTTGTGTTTAAACACGTCCCTGTTACATACACGATATATTTTGGGATATTCACTCCAGTGTTACTACCCCATGATACCTTTACAGGTAAAATTCTATGGTATATCACTCGCAGAAATATCCCAAGTAGGAAGCTGCCTAGAGGAACTTCTATCAGAACGACATTGGTCAAGTCCATAAAAAGGCAGATAGGAAGAACTCTGGGATGTAATGGAGGGAGATAAGATGACCTAGGTCAGTAGCAGTTAGTACTAAAGGGGTTATTGTCAAGGAAGATATTCAGGCCTAATTCAGAAGATCCCTAGGAAGCAGAATTCCTGGATTATCTAAAGCGGAACCAATAAAATTGTGCAGGCATTGCACAGGGAAAGGTGAATGGGAAGTCGTCTCTATATACTGCCATACAAGCGTAGAGAGTGCGGCTTTATGCTGCTTGCTGAACTCTCACGCTTTTCACCGTACAGGTACATGTGGAGAAATGGAGCACAGTTTATAAGTGAGGTTAGCATTAATGAAAAAGTAGAAAGAATTCCTACTTGCAATGTTGACAAAGAGAAAAAAAACATGTGACATGCTTCTGCAGTACTAAAAGTTTACTAGTAAATGTGAATATTTTACAAAAACAGTCAGAACATGCTATAGAAAGGTTGAAAAAAGAAATATGGATGAAAATCTACATAGATATGCAAATCTTGTTTTTTCATAAGTTGAGTTCCATGATCCCGACAAAGTCTGGGAGGCCATTCATCATCCGTGTGACTCCATAGTAAAACCCTAGAATTGCACTGAGGTAAATGATAGAAGAGAGTGGACATCAAGATAGATGAAAGGGCGCAGAGAGGAAGGTAGAGTAGAAGGATATAAGATTAGTGGACTGGAGAAACACTGCAAAGTATTACGTACATTACAATGTGCAAGGTACTCTGGTGGCACTGCTTCCTTCAGTTCTGTATTCTAGTTATTATTCAATGTGTTGGTGCATTCTAAATATTGAATGAGACCATATATATCTATGCAAGTGGATTACATATACGTTTGGGTAGGATGATTATTTATTTAGCATCAGTTGCTACGTAATATTATTGCTAATTTTATATTCCATTTTAATGGTTTGATGAGAAAACATTATTGTTTAACTATGCCTCTGAGTTATTAAATTTGGTTTACTTTTACAAAAATGATACTTAAGACTAGGAGATACATTAGAAGAAATAAAAAATAATATTTAGCTTTTAACAAATTCTTTAAAACCCCAGAAACCGCACCTGTACAAATTTTTTTCATTCCAGTAACATGACTTGTTAAAAACCGTCATTAAACCATATTAATCTAACTCTCAAAACTCTTGATAGTCTGTTTCTTGCACTGTAGGCTAATCCTTATTTAGCCAAGTTCCAACTTCATTTTTCTCCCATTGCCTTGTCTAATTCAGCAAGAAAATGAAAAGGTGAAATTTTGAGTGGATGTATTATGTTGATATAGATCAATAATAAGTAAATTAATTGCCGTATGTTTCTAGGATATGTCTGCGACAAAAATGAGATTTTAATCTATAATCAGCCCTCTCTTGTTATGGATCTCTACCTCTCTATGTCCATAATCAAAAGTTTATTTATCATATTCATTATATTACTCTATTACCTTTCTTTAATTTACTTTAGAGAATTATTTTAACTTTTGCATGCAAATAAATATATTCTTTATCTTTTTTTACTACATTCTTACAGTTTTATTTATCCCTTATTTATTGGTACCATTCTCTTACTACATGATTGTAAAGTCATTTGTTAGTTGAGATTATCAATTTATTCAGGTGGAAA
This sequence comes from Palaemon carinicauda, assembly GCF_036898095.1. Lineage (NCBI taxonomy): Eukaryota > Metazoa > Arthropoda > Malacostraca > Decapoda > Palaemonidae > Palaemon > Palaemon carinicauda. Next base: position 74,151,762 of record NC_090733.1, on the reverse strand, counting down.
TTACAGATTGTTCCGTCACTAAAAACAAACCAACACTATATATAAATTATAAGGGATATTGCTATCAGCAAAGCTGAAAGACGAGCCATTACATTTTTAGCAAGGGTTAACCACCCATACGCTAGTTAGCCGGGGGAGGGGGGTTAGTAGCCATCCCTCTCACTCGCACACCTGGGTTACGCGAGAACCACTTTTCCAATGGCTCAGGTGGAGAATGGACATTACCGCTCTTCACCCACACCATTGTTGACTCTCCATAACCTACACATCTTTTATCTTGCTTTTTCTTTTCAGTGTGTGTGTGCTCTCTTCTTGGCCGTCTTCATGCGGACCCGCCCAAGATCTGTGGGTCGCTCTTGCAGGACCTATATGTCGTCGTTGATACGGACCCACATTGGTTATGTTCTGCTTGCAGAGGGCGGCGGTGTGACAAGGACAACATCTGACCTGAATACCGGGGGAGTGGTCTGCCTCCCAGTGGGAGAGGTTTGGGCACCGCATAAGAAGGCTAAAAGGGATTCTTCACTTTAGGGGTCTTCCTCAAAGTCAAAGAAAACCAAGGCTTCTTCATCCACCCCCCGACCTCACCCCAAAGCTCCTGTTCGGTAGGTTTCCCCAGGAGAACCATCGAACAAAAGCGTAAACCATTTAACCCCAGGTCAACCTTGGTCCTCGAGCGATGGTGCTGGTTCCCCTAGCATAGCGGCCCCGCCCCTCCCCCCGGGGAAGACCTGCTCTTTCTCTGATGTGTTTCAGGCGTTGGCATCCCTTGACTTGATGTCAGCTTTTGTGATCCTGAGGTATTGTCTGCAGTGTCTGCCGAGGACTCCATCCCTGCCTCTTCTGCTGCTGCTGTCGCCATTGCCGAAGACTGCACTTCCCTCCTTACTGAGCCGACTCTTCCTTTGGAGGTGGAGCAAAGTCCTAGGCAAGTCTCTTCTGTGGGTGGACATCTCTCTTGCTCGCAAATGAGATCCCCCCTAGAGACACCAATCCGGAAATCTTTGAGAGATCTTCCAGCTGAGCAGTCCACCCCTGCGGAGGATCGTCATTCGGAGAGTTCACAGAGTTCATGGCCCTCCTTGTCGCTTCAGATGCTCTCATTTGCCTTTCTAAAGAGACATCTCTTCGGCTCTCCTTATTCATCCGCCGGACGATCACCTTCTGAGGAGCGTCACTTGCCAGGACCTAGCCGCTCGTCCTCGTCACCTCGGATGCAGGTCTCACACATCAGCTTGATGAGTCTCATCAGCCAGATGGTTCCCAACCCTCGCCTGTCTTATTGGACTCTTCCCAGACTCGCCATTCACCTGCATTGCAGAGTTCACCCATTCAACGTCACTCTCTGACCTCTTACCACCAAACAGCTGTTCATGGTTCGCCAGCCACCATTGAATTGCCAGATTCTCTGAAAGCTCGTTGAGCTCCCGCAGCTCGTGATTCTCTGACGGTCCGCAGTCCCCCAGACTCATCAAGCACCTGTGACTCATCAACCACTGGCTGTTCTCCTTTCTCTAGCTTCTCACCGATCGCCAGTGGTTCGCTGTTTGCCAGCTCACAGACGATCGCCAGCTGCTCATCATTCTCCGGCAGCTCGTTGTTCACCAAAGACTCGCCGATCTCCTGAGACTAAGTGATCGGTAGTTAACCAGCATTCTCCTCCTACTCGGCATTAGCCAGCTACACGCCGTTCACTAGCAGCTAATCAATCAACAACTGCTTAGGAACTCGGAGATCGCCGCTTCCTATGCGTTCTTCAACCGGCCATCGTTCACCAGCTCGCCGTCATTTGGCAGAATGACAGCATTCGCCAGTTACTAGACGATCTCCAACCAGCCATCGTTTGGCAGAACACCGTCGTTCAACTGAACGCCGTCATTCGCTAGAGAGGAGAAAGTCATCCAGGCAATCTCCTTCACGAATTTGTCATCGCTCGGCGCTCGCACCGTTCACCCACGCCTCATAAAGGTTCATCCTCTCGTTCTCTAGCCCACAAGCACCGACCACCACGTTCTCCTAGGAAAACATCTCACAGATAGGACAACTCCTGATGGTCTCCCCTTCGGGAAGACCTGATGTTCAAGGAACCCAAGGAAACAACAACCAACCTGTTCCTTTCCCCCATAAGGTGGAACCTGCAAAGCCGCAACCATCCGCTTCTTCTGTCTGGTTGTCAATTGATCTAGGTAGGAATGTTCCTCCGTTTCAGAAACCCTCAGCATCGATCCTCTCTGGCCATCTTTCAGCCAGCGCTGCTATCGGACAGGAACTGGGGTTCAATGCCCTGGTTAGAAGCGTACTGAAGGCCTTTGTAGGAAGTGTCCCTCCCGTTCTACACTCCAGGACACCCAGAATACCTCTAGAGAAGTCAACTCTCCTCCAGCGGACTCAAGGCGGAAATCTACAGTTCTTCCTCCTCTGGAATCGCTGGCTTCTTCTTCTCTCGTGAAGAGGAAGCGAGGTGTGCCTGAATGGTTGGACTTCCCAGGATCAAGCTGAAACCAGTATGGATGTCAAAGCAAAGGCTCAACATTGGTGTGCCCACTCCTCAAGTAGGCTCGCACCCTCTTCCAGCTAGCCAAGAGTCACTTCCTCTTAGAGAAAAGTCTCATGTTGGTGCTTTCCGCCCTTCTCCCATCGAGGTGGTTCCACCGGGGCTTTGACCAGCCTTGAAACCATTACAGGAGGATGTCTCCCCCTCAGCCGGTGACACTCGAAGGGAAGATCTTTCGATACCTTCACTCCTGGAGGTTTTCTTTTGTCCTCGGAAGGAGATGAAGGATGCAAAGGCTCAACCCAATTCTTCAGCTAGATCATCAAGACCTTCAGAGGGTTTGAAGAGACCATCTCCAAACCCTGCAGGGCCGTCAGCATGTAAAGCCCATTATGCAATGTATGACCACGACCCACAACGGGATGATGTCTCATGGGTGGATGACCTCGATGACGACGACGACCATCTTCCTAAAGCTGCTAGTCCAAAGCTATTGGAGGCTGAACAGAGGGAGTCAGAGCTTGCCTTCTGGCAGGTCTTGGCCTGCATGAAGGCCATCAATGGGTTATCTGACCATACAGTGAGTCCTCAATGGGGCAAAGACACGGTCTTAGACCATGTCTATGTCACTTAGAAGGCCCCCAAGACCAGTGCAGCCTTGCCCTAGTCCAAGGGTCTGATGAGTGCCCGTTAGAAGGCACTCTCACAGATTATTGACTCCTCCAGCTCCCTTCGGGCAGGCTCATCCTCGAAACTTCTTCCGCCGCCGTTTGTGCAGCAGAGGTGGTGATGCGAGATCTTCAACAAGCCTCTTCTGGCATTACGTCTACATCACTCTTTAGAGGAACTGACCAAGGGGATCTCCCTCGAGAGACTCTCAGGTCTGCAAGTCTTGTTCTTGGCTTTGGAGATCCTAAACCAGGAAAAGGTGGCGAAGTATGCCCTGCAGGCTACTTCATGGCTGGATCTTTGGATGTGATTAGTTGGAAACCTTATGAGGACCGAGGACTGGTCCCTGGAGACCTCAAGAAAGGCGAGGGAAACCTTTTTACTATCGGGAAATTAAACCATCGAGTTCCTGACCCACCAAGTTGTGAACTTGTGGGCGAACAGGATCCTGCAGCATAAGGACTCGGTGGTAAAAAGGTTCCATTGTCAAGTCCCACACAACGAGGCCAATAGACTGAGGAACTCATCTCTGGAGCGTTCCTTTCTGTTCAGTCTGGAAGACATCGAGCAGGTTGCGGAGAGATGGTAGAAATCCAACCAGAACTACCTTCTCCATAGGGCCCTGACATCTCGGCCCTGTAGACCACCACCTCCGCAGAAGAGACAACAGCCAAGATCACTAACGAACTGTATAGCAGCTACATTGGCTGTGACAAAAGTGTCTAAGAAGCCCTTTCCTGCCAAGGAACGGAAGGGCTCCAAGTCCCTGCATGGAGGGAAGGATTCTAGAGGCTGCAGCACTAGGATGGGCAATTCCACCACTTGTCCACCAGTGGGGGGAATCTGCATCGCTGCTTGCAGAGGCGGATGCAGCTCAGGGCCAAATCATGGACGGTTTCTGTGATTCGTTCAGGGTATCACGTCCCGTTCACACAATCTCTCCCTTCACTGACCAAGATTCCAGTTCCATTGAGCTCCTATGCAAAGGGATCTGCAAAGGAGCTGCCCCTCCGGGCCGAAGTCCAAACCATGTTGGAGAAGGGCGCTTTCCAAGAAGTCCTCAATGACTCCCCAGGCTTCTTCAGTCGGCTCTTTCATGTGAAAAAGGTCAGACCAGTGGTAAGACCACAAGACTTCATGTTTACACTGGTCCTAAAGGATCCCTATCTATCCGTCTTCAAGGAACTATCTAAGGATCATACTAGACAACAAAAGATACCAGTTCAAGGTGCTGTGCTTTGGTCTATCCACAGCACCTAAGATCTTCATGAGAGTTTTTGCCTTAGTGTCATCTTGGGATGAGAGAATCGGCATCTGTCTCCTACTGTCTGATACTAGCAGACTCAGTGGTGACCCTTCTTCATCACTGAGACAAACTTCTGAGGCTTTGCTAATATCTGGGGTCATGGTAAACCTCGAGAAGTCATTTTTGCTTCCATCTCAATAATTTGTATACTTAGGTATGATCATAGACACCAATCTTCAGACTACAGGGTAGTAAGGCTGAGGAAGGTTGCAAGACCTTTCCTCAGACGAGAAGAACCCAAGCCCAGAGGTCGTTGTGTCTTGGGCACCTATCATCCCTGGTCTGTCTAGTTCCCAACAGCCACCTTAGGATGTTATCTCTCCAATGGCAGATAAAGTCCAACTGGAATCAGTCCAACGATTCCCTGGTCATTCTGTTCCCTATGGGACTGGAAGAACAGGCGGACCTCAGATAGTGGGTGGCAGATGAAAATCTGTTAAGGGTGTCGACCTTCTTGTCCTCCCCCTGGACTTGATGCTCTTTTCAGATGCATCAGAGGAGATACTGGCTCACATGCTGCAACACACAGCCTCAGGCCTATGGTCAGAGTCCGAAGGGTACCAGCGCATAAGTCTCTTAAGAGAAGAAGGCCGCTTTCCTACCCCTTCAACAGTTCCATCAGGTCCTGGCGGGTCACTCAGTGGTGTTGATGAGCGACAACACCACAGTAGTGGCTTACATCAACAAACAAGGCGGTACCTTTTCGCAGTCCCTATCCAATCTACCAGTAGTGATTCTGAGATGGGCAGAAAACAACTTGGTGACCCTATCAGCACACTTCATTCCGGGCTAAAGGAATGTGCTCACAGACAACCTGAGCAGAGGGATTCAGATAGTGGGGTCCGAGTGGGCCTTGAATCATCTAGTAGCCAACAAAGTCATGAATTTGTGAAGTTCCTCGTCGGTGGACCTGTTGATGACGTCCTTGCATTTCAGGCACCCGCTGTACTACTCCCATGTCCCGGACCTCAAGGCTCTCTGGCAAGATACATTCCATTAACGGTGGGACAACATCGACCTTTAGCCCATTTCCCCATTCTGCCCGAGAGGAGTGCTCAACAAGACTAGAATATTGGTCAATATCTCAATGACCCTCATAGTTCCGCTAAGGAAACATGCTGAATGGTTCCCGGACCTTCTCCAGCTCCTAATAGAGCTCCTAAGAGAACTCCCTTCATGTCACAATCTACTCAAACAGCCACATGGAAACATCTTCCACAAAGCTGTAGGTTCGCTACGACTTCACGTCCGGATACTATCCAGCACTTCCTCACTCAGAGAAGATTTTGCAACAGGCTGCAAAATGGATGGCGGGACATCTGCGACGATCTTCAGCATCAATCTACCAGGCGAAGTGGACTGTCTTCTGTGGATGGTGTTGTGGAAGGGGTATCTCTCCCCTCGATGCCACTTTTCCAGCAGTAGTGAAGTTCCTTTTGCACCTGCAGGAGGAAATGCTCCTCTCGGTTTTGACAGTAAAAGGTTACCGCTCAGCCTTTAGTCTTGCCTTTAAGCTGAAAGGAGTAGATATCTCCTTTTCACTGGAACATTCTCTCCTCATACAAAGTTATGAACTTACCTGTCCCCAGTCAGGAGAGACCTAGGAACATGGTTCAGGTCCTACAAACCATTATGCCATGCAGCAGATCACCACCCCACTCTGAAGACGGTATCTCTACTCGCTTTAACTTTGGCCAAAAGTTAGAGAACTTCATAGTCTCTCGTATGACATCGCTCATTCAAGGGGATGGAGAGAGGTAAGCCACAGCTTTGTCGCTGAATTTATTGCAAAGACTCAGAACCCGGGGGTAGCTGATCCTAAATTCGATTCCTTCCAGGTAAAGAGTCTCCGTTCTGTAACTGATGACCCAGATCAACTGTTACTATGCCCAGTAAGGACATCTGCACTCTTCGTCAGCACAGGGAAGGTCAAGAGGAAGATCGTGAAGAACACTATTTCTGCTTGGATTCGCAAGGTCATTGACCTGGCACTGAATCCCGATCCTCCTCTGACACGTTGACCCAGAGCTCAAGATATCAGGGGCATTGCTATGTACCTGGCATTCAGACGAAACTACGTTGTGGGGCAGGTACTACAAGCCAGCATATTGAAGAGTCAAACGACCTTGACCGCCCACTACCTGCAAGACGTAACCCACAGGAACATGAAAACGTTTTCCATTGGTCCCCTCTGATGGTCCAGCAATTTGATGCAGTAGAGGGGCTTTATTGTCTCAATGAGGGGTTGAGCAATGGTGGTGGGGTGATTATCCACCATGGCAGATTCAACCATATCACTAAGGGCAGTTTTGAGAGGCCAGACCAAGACTGGATCTTTATAAACCGTATTCTTTACCACCAATGTGGCTTATTGCGGAGCCTAAAGGGAGAACAAGGAATTATTTTAAGATTTGTAAATCTATACAGAAAAATTCAAGAATCATTGCTCCAGGCGATATATCCTGCTTTGAAAAAAAGAACTTCCTCATCCATGCAAAATCATTCACACTAGCAAGTAGTGACAATATTAAATTAGATGTCAAACCCCACCTAGATTTTAGTTATGGAAGGGGAGTAGTTTTCAATAAAGACTTGTATGAATTTACAAAAGAGGAGATACTGGCCTTGTGTCCATTAATAGTATGGAGGGTACATAAAGTTCCTTGAACATCGATGATTATCCCTTCTTTCCAGTATGCTGATGTACCTTTCCATATTGTTATTGAAAATTTGAAAATGAAAGGATTAAAGTTCGACATTTCAAACAGGCGCCATTAAAGTGTTTCAACTGTTTTGAATTTGGACACCCTTTTAATGTTTGTAAAAGAAAAGGGCAGTATTTGCTCCAAACCTTAGCATGGAGTGTATACTTAAGGCTAGGTGTTTGAACTGCAACTCAAATCATAAATCCACCGATAGGAGCTGCGAGCTATATAGATTGGAAGAAGCTGCCCTCAACAGATCTAATGTGAAGCACATAAGTATAGAACATGCCAAAAGACTGCTGAATAAAAAAGACATCTATGCAAAGGCATTGAAATCTAAAGATAATTTACCACAGGAGACATCAAACAAACCTAGTACTGCCAGTAGTTGTAAGAAAATAAATACAACATCTAATAATAAAGTACTGCTTGATGAGGTAAGCATATTGCCTTCTGAGGATTTACCACGGTGTATTAACACTGGGGTATTGCCTATCTTTGTACAACCTTTGTCCCCCCTTACCAACAATAGCACTAACCTTTCTCAGGCCATGTCGTTGCCTGATTTAGAGGTTCCATTTGAAACCAAGTTACCAGGTGCACCTGTAGTGGGGCAGGTGCAAACACAGTAGTTCACCACATATTAATCGGAAAAGAGAGAGACCTCCATCTCCCCCACCCTTCACAAGAAATATTAAAGTTATGACATCAAATAAATATGATGTCTTGTCTGCTGATGTTTCTGATCCACTGAAAGACAACTTAAATAGATCTGAAATTCAAGTTGAGGTCCACCACCCCCATTAAGAAACACAAACGCAAATCCCAATCTATCAAGACCCTCTCTGATAAAACCGCTGGGAAATAGTGTTTGATCAAAAGTTGCTAATGGGAAGACTTCAACAAAGATGTCAAAAAATAAACCATAGATTTTTCCTCCATTTTGAAATAAGATTGTCAGGGTTTGAGGGACAAATATAAAGAACTTAAGTTCCTCATTCATGAGCACTCTCCCATAATTATGTCTACAAGAGAGCAAACTTGATCATAACACTCATTGTCCTCACGAATATATTAGTTATAGGACACCATATGATCACCAAGTTGGGAGCCATGGCGTAAGTTTCATATACATTAGTCGAGATGTTCCTCAAATATCTTTGCCTATTTGCACACCTCTGCAGGCAGTGGTTGTACAGATTGATATAAGGAGAAAATATACAACTTGCTCTCTGTACTTGCCTCCAAATGATAACATTTTGTATGACAATTTAGTAGAGATGATTCAACAACTCCCTCAACCTTTACTTTTACATGGAGATTTGAATGGAAAAACATCCTTTGTGGGTGATGTTTTAGCAAACACGAGGGTCAATATCATATCATCAATTGTGGAAAATGGGGATGTCGGACTCCTTAATACAGGAGAGCACACACACTTTCATGTTCAGAGAGGTACCTTGTCATGCATTGACCTCTCAATCGCAAGCTCTAATTGCCTTCTTGATTTTGATTGAAGGACATTAGATGATTGGCCTACTAGTGATCATGCACCAATCATTATAAACACCAACAATGGTCCACCTTTACAGAGATCGCCACGATAGAATCTTGACTAGGCAGACTGGTATAGATTTCATGAGCTAAGCAAATTTGAGGGGAATGCAGAACAGTTTCAAAGTGTTGATGATGCCATAGACTTACTGAATGGAACTCTTCAAACAGCAAGAGTCAATTCACTTCCCAAAACAACAAGGTTATTCAAACAACAACCATTACCCTGGAGGTCTTCAAAGCTAACTTCCCTGCACAGAGCCACAAGGAGGTCTTTAACTCGATTGTGCAAACACCTACTGAGGAAAATTTCATTATATACAAGAAATGTAGAGCACAGTTCCGTCATGCCATGAAAAAACCTAGGCGCCAGTCTTATGTGTCTTATTTCCTCTATTGACAGTAGAACACCACCATCTTCTGTGTGGAGGAAAGTACAAAAAGAGAGCAGGCAAATTCACCTCCAACCCACCACCAGTGTTGATGGCGAATGATCAGTAATTGACTGGAGCAACTGAGGTTAGCAATGTCCTGGCTGATCATTTTTCAAATGTATCATACAAGTGTGGGGCAGCTCCTGGTCACCAGTATAGGATCATTGAAGAAAAGAAAATTTCAAATTTTGCAACAGGAAGGGAAGAGTCATACAATTCTTCTTTTACTAAAAGAGAATTTGATTCCGCAGTTGCTACTTGTAATGATACAGCCCCTGGACCCGATGGAATTCCATATGCAATGATTAAACATGTACCTGTTAATACCAAGTTATTTATTTCAAGCATTATTAACAGAGTATGGCATGATCATAGTTATTCAAGTGTTTGGGAACTAACAATTATTTTAGCCTTTTTAAAACCTGGTAAGGATAAGTTTTTAGCAGAAAACTATCGACCATTTGCATTAACATCTTGCTTTTGTAAGATCAGGGAGAAGATGGTCAATGCAAGACTAAATGCAAGACTGGAAAAGAAGGGTATTTTATCACCTATCCAGTGTGGATTTAGAAAAATGCACTCAAAGACTGATGTGTTATACGACTTGAGTCTTCTATTTGGGAAACCTTTGTTTCCAAACAGCATCATGTAACTGTAACCATCTTTTTTTTTTTTTTACCTTGAAAAGGCATATGTTACTGCATGGAGATATGGTATACTTAAAACCTTTCATAGTTTGGGATTACGTGGGGAGCTACTATTGTTCATTCAGTCATTTTTTTCACATAGATTTTTACAGGTGGGAGTAGGGGAAACTCTATTAGAGAGGAAATGTCAGGAAGGAGTTCCCCAGGGTAGTTTGCGAAGTGTAACCCTATTTGCACTAGCCATTAATGGGATATCCCCTGTCATTCCTTAAGATATTCTCTCAACACTATTTGTAGATGATCTCTCCATATCATTTGCTAGAGCTAGAATTGCAATGGTTGGAGAAAACTACAACTTACAATAGACAAAATTATTCAGTGGGCCGATATGTATGGGTTTAAGTTTTTGATAAGCAAAACTACTGTTGTCCATTTCTGTCGTATTCGAGGAGTACATCCAGACCCTGATATGTACATAAAAGGTCAACGGATCCCATGTGTATATGAAGCTAGGTTTCTAGGCATGCTATTTGATTGTAGGTTAACATGGGTTCTCACTTAAAAGCATTAAAAGTAAAATGTCTTGATGCTTTGAAGCTTTTAAAAGTTTTGTCCCATACATCTTGGTGGCAGACCGCAAAACTATTTTAAAGTTATACAAGGGATTAATTTTTTCAAAAATTAGCTATGGGTGTGAAATATACTCCTCAGCCACCCACCCCAAGCTGATTAAAGATTTTAGATTTTATACACCATACTGATGTCAGATTGGCAACAGGAGCATTTAGAATTTTGCCTACTCCAAGCCTCCTTGTTGATGCTGGAGAACTACCGTTAGACCTTTATGGAAAGTCTTCTATTATTCGGTATTGGTTTAGATTGCAAACACTTTCTAATTCTTTGCCCTGTCAGAGTGCAAGCCTTGTAAAGCACACAACATATTTCGAGTTGTGCCTAAAATCTCCTCAACCTTATGGTTTTCGGGTGAAATAATTGATACACAGTTTTGATATACTCTAATTAGAAGTAAGGCGCTTCCATTTAATATATCATCAATGCCTCCATGGAAATTAATAGAGGTATCTTTTTGTAAATATTTTATTGGTTAAAAAAATATGACCTACTTAGAAGCCAGGTCTCTTTTTATGGAACATGTTGCAGAACATAGGGAACCGACTTATATATACTAATGGCTCCAGATCCAATGCTGGCGTTGGATTTGGTGTATATATTACTTCTTTTACTTATTTATGCACTTCCTCTAGTATCTTCCATATTTACTGCCGAACAATATGGCATACTAGCAGCTATTGAGAAAATAGCTTTGAAGGGAGGTAATTTTACCATTTTTAGTGATATAAGGAGTGTCTTTCAAGCTTTATAAGTTTTTAGTTCCAGTAACCCTTTAGTTTTAAAGATTTTAGAAAAACTTTTTATTATTTGACTGAGAGTTATAACAGTTCAATTTTGCTGGCAAAGAATGCTGCAGCTGAGATGCTACCAGGAAGGTATCCCTTTCTTTGTGATGATTGTTTACTTAACATTAAGAATTTTATTTCTAATAATTGGCAACAGCATTGGGATACTTTAATTGAAAATAAGATGCGAGAAATAACGAATGTTATATCCCTTGGAAGTATAACATGATACACCGAAAGTGGGAGACTACTCTTTGTCGTCCTGGCATTGGTCACACTCGATTGACACATGAATTTCTGCTCACTGGCCAATACCAGCCATATTGTGACGACTGTTTGGTACACTTGAGAGTGAGGCATTAGTTGACCAAATGCCCCACTTATAGTAGCGAAAGAAATACATATCTGTTTGTGGCTTTAGGTGAGGATGACTGGTTTATACTTGCCCATATTCTTAGACATGATGTATCTTACCATGCTAGTGGTATTTTTAGCTTTACTTCAGAAGAAGGTTGTCTGAAAGTTATTTAACTTTCAAAATGACATCTTTGCTTTTATGGTTTTAATTGAATATTTTTTTCATTCTTTATCTATAATAAATGATATCGGTTGTCATGACCTTAGAGGTCAAGATGCCAGAAAACCTCAAATCAATCAATCAATCAATTTTCAATTGGTCCTGTGATGGCTGCACAACAACAGGTTTAATACCTCAAGCTCCTTGATGGACAAACAGCAGAGGGTTGAGGACAAAGGTCTGAATGAATGATTAAGAATGACTGGCTCCTTCTTTTCTTCATTTTACCCTTTCTTGGGGAATCAACACCCAAGGTCCTCTGTAAAGCTGACTTCAACCAACTTCAGGTACACGATTGTTCTCTTTTGTAACCTGTTATTGTGTCAATACTGTTGCGTCCCCATACCCTAACGAGTGGGGTATTAGGTATGTCCAGGTGACCTCTGAAGATTCCTATGACTCACATTGCTAGTATCACGAGCACACAGCTTGTGTGGGCCGCGGACCATGCATAGCATGGTTTTAGTGAGGTGTAGGTTTCCACCAATTATGTGCAAAACACATAAAGGGGAAACCCCGTGTCAGAGCTAAAACCCAGATTGGCAAGGATTTCCACCCTCATAAAGGGTAAGTCATCCCCTAAAAATGGCGTTGGTTTGTATTTAGTGACGAAACAAATGACATTTGGAAGTAATTTGTATTTTTCCTAATGATACAAACCTGTAGCTATTTATACAGATTAGCCCGCTAGTACCAGTCCCCATTGAAGGCGTATCTTCAAGCAAATTAGGTTCTCAACCCAGGTGTGTGAGTGAGAGGGGTAGCTACTACCCCGCACCTCCTCCCACTAACTAGCGGGTGGCTGGTTTACCCTTGTTAAAAACCTGATGGCTCGTATTTTATCTTCATCAAAAGCAATGGCTATAGATTTGTATCGTTAGGAAGAATACAAATTACTTCCAAATTTTTCACGTTTCTTTTACAGTATAAAGTAATTTATTACAAATTTAGTTTTCCATCAGCCGTCTGGATTATTAAAAATTTGTAGAAAGACTATTATTGTCTCTTTCTCGTTATTTCCCCACGTGATTTTCTAGAATCCTCATCATATCCTCCCACGCTTATTGACGCAAAGGGCTTTGGTTACATTTTGTCAGTCGTCTCTATCTTGAGCTTTTATATCAATACTTCTCCATTTATCATCGCCTACTTCATGCTTTGTAGTCCTCAGCCATGTAGGTCTTGATCTTCCAACTCTTATAGTGCCTTGTGGAGTCCAGTTGAATGTTTGGTGAACTAATCTCTCTTGGGGAGTACAAATAGCATGGCCAAACCATCGCCATCTTCACACTTATTTCCAAATAAATGCACAATTCAATGCTTTATGCTTTCTCTGAAGTTATAAAGGTACATATACATATCTAATATATATATATCACTTGTTTATCAGTCCTGAGTTCCTAGGTGGTGTGGTTGACCCTGAACTGCAGAAATGGGGACAACATCTAAACGATCTTTGGAAATCCCTCGGAAGAAAGATTTCTGTTGCAGTTGAAAAGGAACCAGAAAAGTATTCGCAAATATATGTGGAGCATCCTGTCATTGTGCCTGGTGGGAGATTCAGGTAATTATAAAAGAATTATTTACCCTTAAAGTTTTTGTCTGTGTTTTTGTTTCTAACGTGTATAACATGCAGAAAACCACCAAATGATAGTGGTCCATGGCTTTGTATAGAATGGTATTAAAAATAACTTTTATGGAAAATACAAATACAGTACAATATTCATAATAGTCGTGATTCACCAAGGTATAGTATTACTAAAGCAAATTAACTCCTTAGATTCTTACTTTTTACTGATAAAGCATGTCTAACCACTAAGCACTCCAACTGAATTTGAAAAATAATATAAAATTTTATTCTTTCTAATATCTACAGAAGAGACCTTGGCAACTTGCTTGATGATGCAAGACTTGCTTGTATGCTAGGAGGAAAGTGATTTTCATATAGCCATTATCTTTATAGAATATTTATAACATAAAGTAACTGTACAGAACCATTTTCTTTATAGAAATATATATAACAAAGTAACTTTGAAGAATCACTGAACTTGCTCCCATAATTCTTATTGTTAGTCTTAGGTATTTATGTAAAAAATCTGAAAGTAACACTAGTCATTACAAAATTGTAGTAATTCTTAGATCTAAAAAAACAAACATTTGTTCTGACATTAAATACAAACCCTTCCCCTCTTTATTAGGGAATATACTCTGGGCAAAGCTGGAAGACTAGCCATAAAACTTTTAGCGAGGTGTAACTACCCTACCTCTAGTTAACAGGGGTTGGGGGTAGGGGTAGTACCGACTACCCTGCTCACACACATACTGTTGTTGTCTCCTCATTTTTGCTTTTGGGTTGGTTGAGAATGGACGTTCTGTCCCTCTCCACCGCTCTTACTGACTAGCTATTTTTAGACTTCTTTTTCTCTTTTCAAGTTGTGATTGGTTTTCTTCTTAGCAATCATAATGCAGACTTTTCCTGGGCCTGAAGGACGCAAATGCGGTACCTTCATTTCTCCGGTCGAGATAGGCCCCCATTTGCTGTGTCCAGCCTGTTGAGGACGACCATATAATTAGGACGATATATATCTGTGAGGAATGTAGCAAGTGGTCATCCTCCCAGTAGGAGAGATTTAATAGGTGGTGTAAGAAGAAGTGGAAGAGGGATTCTTATTCTTCGGGGTCATCCTAAAACTTGAAGAAACCTTGTCTTACTTCTTCCACCTCTCGATCTATGCCCGAAGCTCTTTCTTGTTCGGTCTCCCTCGTGGAATGATCTAGTAGGAGTGGTGACCCTTTAACCCTTGGAAAACCCTTAAGTTAGAAAGATGTTGCTGCTTCCCCGTAGCGAAGCAGTGCCGCCCTTCTCTACAGGGAATCCTTTTCTATTGACAAACTTTTGAAGATTTGGCCTTCCCTTGGTATTGCTGGTCCTCTGTCGAAGGAAGGCTTGTTCGAGTTGCTGCAGTTGGGAGCAGTGAGGAAGCGCACTCCGGCTTCCTCAGAGTTGGATGATCTTCCCTCGAGGGGCTACGAAGGTTTCGTACCTGAAGAGTTCTCACCTTCAGTACCCAGCGCAGTCTTTCCAGCCCAGTCACTGACTTCTCCAACTTCACACCCCAAATTTCCTGCCCAGCTTGCCGATGACAGCACTCCCCTTTTCCTGAGTTCACTCAGCCTGCGAAGGGGGACAAAGTCCAAGGCATATTCCTGTTGCTCTCGATGGTTACTTTTCCTGTCCGCGGGTTAGTTCCTCCCCGGAGTGGTCTTCACTACATGGGACTTTGAGAAGGCGGCCAGCTTCAACCATGTCTTTCTCTAGCCCCTCGGAGCATAGCTCGCCAGATGATGTTGCTCGCACCCAGCAAGTTCGACACGCCCCTGCTTCGCCTTGCCCTGTTCCTCTCTGGCCGTCCAGGAGTTCTTGTTATTCTCCCCAGGGAGTCCAGACTACCTTGCCTTCTTTGTTAGAATGCGCTACGTCTCTTGCCAACAACCAACGCTCGTCACCCACAGATTGCAGCTCTGATCGTCCAGAACGTCCCGACCCAGAGTCTTCCAGATCCCTCAGGGGTTAAGCTTGTGTTCCAAACACAACGCGCTACCAGGTTCCAACGAGCAAGCAGTCCCCTCATCATCGTCGGGTTCCAGCGAGCAAGCAATCCCATCATCATCGTCAGGTTCCAGCGTGCATTCAGGCAACGCATGATCTAGTTCTTACTCGTGAATGAGGTCCAGAGGTTAGGTTTCAGCTTGCGATCGTGCTACAGCATATTCCTCGTAGCTCCAGCGTTATGCTCCATGAGTCCCCTTTTCCATGCTCCTGGCTTCCTGAATGAGATCGCGCGTCTATGTGTTATCGCCACCTGCTCATGACCATAACACCTCCTCTTCCAGTTCTTCGACTTCAGTTCAGGATCCAGTTCCTGCTAGCGACCACTCATCTTCTTGTGAGCGTCCAGTAGCGATCAGCGAGGCAGCTGTCCAGGACCACCCAACAACATACGAGTGCCCAGCAATGCGAGACCTTCCAGCAGCGAGCGATCGCCCCGCAGCAAGCTTCCACCCAGCATCACGTGACCTTCTAACAACACGCCTCCACGCAATGACAGAAAAACGCAGGTCATCAAGAACCACTTAAGTGCTCTCCCAGATCTTCTTGTTCACCGGTCCTCTCTAACAAGACAGAGCGGGACAGCACACTCTCCCTAACAGATGGTGAAACCACAGATTCTGCATAGGCAATCTCCAGCCTGTGAGCTTCCATCATCAGTTCCAGCCTTCAGTAAGGATGCTACCTGGTTCAGTGAGTTGGTGACGTCAGTTCGTTTGGCAGTGACAGGATCGGCGCAGACGCCTGCAGGTAAGCTTTTTACCTCAGCCTCAACCAGCACACCTTAGATCCCGATAGAGACAGCTGTTCCATTGAAGCTCTCCTCTCCTCCGTCCGACCAGAGTTGTAAGTCTATCGTTTCAGTCTCATCTCAGTAACGTCAACCTCAGATGATATGGTCATCTATTAAGTCGAAGGTATGCAATCTACCTGGTTCTACAGAATCGCGACAGCAGGATTTCTCCCGGTTGGAAATGACTCCCATCATGCCAACCAAGAAGAGGAAAAGACAGAAGCACTCTATTCCCCCTACAGGTGACACCCTTCACCCCTGAACAAGCCTGAGTTTAAAATCCCCAAGAGAGATCTCCCTGGCAAAATCTTACAGGCTTTTTCCCATTGAGGTTGCCACGGCAGGTCAGCGCGATTCTTCAGCAATTACGTAGCAGCCGCCATGCCAGGTCAGCGCGATTCTTCAGCAGTTACGTAGCAGCCGCCACGCGTTTCTCTGGCCAAGGATACTTCTGAATCCTCCAGATGCAAGGAGGATACAAGACTTTCCCTGCTGGCAGAGTACCTCCCTCCCCCAGGGAGAGTAAGGATTCTATAACCATCCCGAAGAACCGTTTGGCTAGAACGTTTTCCCATCCACAGAAGAGATCCCACAACTCTTCGGCATCAGTGACAATGACTATAACAAGAGAGGCCCCCTCAAAATCTAGAGAGGCTTTCAGGCGCCATGAAGATGACTACGTCTAAGATATACAAAGGCCGAATAAAAGGAATCCGACCACACATTTTGGCAGATACTGGCATACATGAGGGCCATCAACAGCCTCGACGATCGTTCTACGGCTCCGCCTGAAGGAAGAGATACAGTCTCAGATCATCTGTATGGCACGCAAAGACTCCAAGACCAGCGCATGCATTGCCCTGGTTAAAGGGGTTGAAGGGGGCCAGGAAGGAAGCCTTGTAGCAGATCACTGGCTCTTCAAAATTACTATGGGCTAGCAACTCCTCTAAGCTTCTTCCCAACCCCCTTTCATACACCAGAGGATGTACTTTGAAGTATCTGAAGAGAAGCTGTTGGCATTACCTCTAGACCCTGCCATCGAAGCTTTGACAAGGGGTGTTTTGTGCTAGAGACTTTCCAGCCTTCTTAATCCCTTCTCAGCGGCAGACACCCTAAACATGGAGAAAGTTGTGAAGTTCGCCATGCAGGCAATTTCATGGCTCGACCTGTGATTAGGGTCAGTTGGACACCTCATCAGAACAGAGGACTATTCTTAAGTACATATCAGGAAGTCGATGGCGACTTTTCTACTGTCAGGAACCAGAACCGTGGAGTTCCTTGCCCACCAAGTGGTCAACTTGTGGGTAGAGTTTATCCTCAGTTGAAGGGACTTGATAGTAGGAAAGTTCCACAGACAAGTTCCTAGAACTGAAGTGCCGAGGCTGAAGAACTCATCGTTGGAAGGCCCTTCACTCTTCAACGTAGAAGATGTCGAGAGGGCGGCTGTACACTGGAGGAAGTCAAGCTAGGACTCTGTCCTTCAGAGGGCGATGACCTCTAGGTCCAACTCCATTGAGGAAACCATAAACATCCAGGGTGCAGGGGAACAGTAGGAGTTCCGGAGCTTCAAAAGCCCGTTCCAAGAAGCCCTTTCCTACCCGAGATGAATCAAAGGGAAGCAGGAGCAGCAGAGGAGGCAAAGGATGTAGAGGTAGCGGTTGAGGCCAATACCGCCAGGGAGGGCAATCCTTCCACATGCCCACCAGTGGGTGGATGCCTGCAACGCCGGTGGCAGAGGTGGCTGCAGCACGTAGCCAAGATCTGGACAGTTTCTTTTATTTATTTAGGATATTGTGTCCCGGTCACATAATCTCTCCCTACATTGACTCGGCGTCCAGTTCCATCAATCTACACGAAGGGATCAGTGAAGCAGCTGGCCCTCAGGGCCTAAGTCCAGACCATGTTGGAGAAGGGGGCTCTCGAAGAGGTCCTAGACCAGCCCTCAGGCTTCTACAGTATTTCTTGTGAAAAGGCATCTGGAGGCTGGAGACCCGTTATCAACCTTTCCTCCTTGAACAAGTTTGTTCAACAGACTCTGTTCAGGATGAAGATGGCGGACACAGGCAGACAGGTAGTAAGATCACAGGACTTCATGTGCCTGTTGGACCTAAAAGACTCATACTTCCGAATCCCAATACACCTGTCATCAAGGTAGTATCTAAGGATCACCTACGACAGCAAACAATACCAGTAAAAGGTGCTGTGTTTCGGCCTGTCGACAGCTCCTCAGGTTTTCACAAGAATTTTCTCTGTAGTGTCAACCTGGGCCCACAAGAGGGGCATCCATCTTATAAGATACCTGGGTGATTAGATATCCTAGCAGACTCAGTGGCGACCCATCTTCAACCACGAGACAGATTCCTCATGTTTTGTCAGGATGTGGGGATCGTAGTGAATCTCGAGAAGTTGTCCCTGCTACCATCTCAGAGACAGGTATCTCTAAGCATAATCATTGACACCAGCCTGCAGAAACACTTCCCTTTAGACGACAGGATCAATAGGTTGAAGAAGGTTGCAAGTCCCTTCCTACAATGAGACGCTCTACCAGCTCAGTGGTAGTTACGTCTCATAGGTCACCTATTAACCCTGGAACGTCTAGTCCTCAACGGCCACCTAAGAATTCAATCGCTGCAGGGGAGACTTAAATTCAGGTGGGTTCAACGCAAGGACTCTAAGGATTCTCTGTTCCTCATGGCGTCTGAGCAGAGGACGGACCTTGAATGGTGGGTGACAGATGAGGATCTCCACCAAGGGGTCGACCTTCTCGTTCCTTCCCCGGAATTGATGCTCTGGTCCAAGTCTGAAAGACCCAGCATACAACTCTTCTGGAGATGAGGGCAGCCAGCCTTCTTACCCCTGCAACAGTTCCATCATTATCTGACGGGTCACTTGGTGGTGTTGATGAGTGCCAACACCACAGTAGTGGCTTACGTAAAGTAAGCAAGGCGGTATCTTTTTGCTGCACCTTTGCCATCAAGCAGTGATGATGAGATGGACAGAAGACAACTTGGTGTCCTTATTGTCTTGCTTCATTCCAGGCAAGCATAATGTGCTCGCAGCCAACCTGAGAAGAGCGACTCAGATAATGGGCTCCTAGTGGTCTTTGAATCATCTAGTAGCGAACAAAGTCCTGACTTTGTGGGGTTCCTCAACAGAATTCCCTCCTTGACACGATCTACTCAGACAACCACACATGAAGATCTTCCACAAAGCCATAGGTTCCCTACATCTCCACGCCTGGAAGTTATCCAGCCTCTCCTCTCAGAAAGAGGGTTTTTGCAACACACTGCGGAGATGTCCAGATACCTCTTGTTATCTTCAGCTGCCATCTACCAGGCTAATTGGACTGTCTTCTGTATTTGGTGTTGTGGAAGGGGCACCTCTCCCCTTGATGTCTCTATTCCAGCAATAACAAAATTTCATGTATACCTTTGGGAAGAAAAACTCCTCCTGGTCCTGGCAATGAAAGATATAGCTCAGCTTTAAGCCTCGCCTTTATACTGATGGGAGTTATATCCTCTTCATTGGAGTTGTCTTTCCTTATATGGAGCCTCAAGCTTACTTGCCCCTAGTCAGAAGGTATGCCTCCTCCATGGAATGTGGTTTGTGTCCTTCGGTCTCTATAGGAGCCTCCGATGAACCATTACGCCAGGTATCGGATCTCCATCTGACACTGAAGATGGGTTTTCTTCTCGTTTTGGCCTCGCACAAGAGAGTAAGCGAACTCCATGGTCTATCCTACGACTTCTGCCATTCAAGGGGATGGGGAGACTTAATGCTCAGTTTCGTCTCTCAGTTTATCACGAAGACTCAAAATCCGGGAGTAGCAGATCCTAGAATCGGGCCTTCCTGATTGAGTCTCCGAAACGTAACCAATGACCCAGATCAACTGCTACTTTGTCCAGTGAGGGCCTTGAGGTACTACCTCAAAAGAACTGCAGGGGCTCACCCATGAGTGAAAGCATTCTTCGTTAGTGCGGGGAAGGTCAAGAGAAGGATCAACAAGAACATAATCTCAACATGGATTCGCAAGGTCATTGACCGGGCATTGAATTCTGATCCTTTTCCACAGACAAAGAGACCTAGAGCTCACAATGATAGGGGCTTAAATACGAACCTAGTGTTTAAGAAGATCTACTCTGTGATGCAGGTCCTTCAGGCGAAGGTGTGGAAGTGTCAAACATGGGGGCGTTCTCCATTGGTCCTGTGGTGGCTGCACAACAAGTGGTTTAAACACCTCAAGCCCCTTGATGGGCAAATAGCGGAGGTTACCCAGGTTTAAGTCTGGGTGAATGATAAAAATGACTGGCTCTTTCTTTCATCTTCCCCTATCTTGAGGAACAGCACCTATGGTGCTCAGCAAGCTGGCCTCCTCTGTCTGCAACTAATAACCATTTCCCTTGTGAAATCCTGGTATAGAAATATAAACTTGTTGCATCCCCATACCCCCTGGAGAGGCGGGATTGGGTAACATCTATTTTTGGTTCAAAGAATCTTACAATTCATGTGAATTCTTACCTAGGCTAGTCACATTGCTCAGGCCACTAAACTGTGCTATTGCATGAAGTTTTACTGAGGTGTAAGGGCGTTTCTCCTTATGGTTGCGTAGCAAAGAAGGAAACCCCAGGTCAAAAACCAGCAAGTTGGTTAGGGCTTGCACTTGCCTTAGGGGCGAGTCTTCCCTAATATAGAGCCAAAGTATTCGTATTTAGTGTTGGAACTAATGGCAAATTTAAAGTAATTTGTATTTTTCTTAATGATACAGATCTTGAGTTCTTTGTACAAATTTGGCCCACCATCACCTATCCCTCTGCAAGTCCTTCCTGAAATAAAAAATGACGAGACAACACCGATGTGTGTGTGAGCAGGGTACCTGGTACTAATCCCCTCCTGCTAACTAGTGGTGGGGTAATGACATCTTGTTAAAAGTTTTATGGCTACTCTAATATCTCAAGGTTTGTATCATTAGGAAGTATACAAATCACATTCAAATTGTCATATTAGGCAGGTCAATAATTTGCTCTTTACAAAAAAATATATATCATATGTGAAAAAGCAATAATCCTAAAAATCTAAAAAAATTCAATCATTAAAAAATGTTCATGTACGTAGATATTTATCCTCACACTTACTACCTTTATTGATATTTTGTTTCGGCACTATATACAGTACAAACCTTACGATTTTTACGTAGGAGTATTATTTCGGTGTTAGCTGAAACTAGCTGTTAAATGGTATAGCATTTATTGTTTTATTACAGCATTTGGGGTAAGTGGGTGAGTTTTGTGAAACGTACCAGTACGTCCTTTGGGGGTAAAAGGGTTAAAGCTTTTACGAGGTGTAACTACCCTCCACTAGTTAGCATATGAGGGTAGAGGGGTTAGACCACCCATCCCCCTCACACCACCACTGGTCAATAAGACATTCATACATTTGATGACTTTATTTGAGATACATGCAACGAATGTTTGAAGCTGAAAAAATAAATGTACGTAATTACACACTTGTAATGGTTATAAAATAAAATAGGCTACCATACCTGTGATAGGCCATCCTGCTACATACATATAAATACATATAAATATGACCTTCCTGTGGCATGCATGGATATGGGATATGCACTGTCATATATATTAATCTATGTATGTACACTGTGATGCGTGCTTATATTTACTGCCAGACCTGCATAAAATTACTCATTGGGAGAACTGTAAAATGTGCCCATGATTGTCCTATCCAAATGTGTGACTCTCATCTGGCTGCTATGTAGCCCGCAATATAAATAAAACATAATGCCCCCTCTGGGCTCATAATAATGATGCACGGTCTTGTACTATTACTTAAAAATAAATCAAGATAATATTCCTAAGATCATTGTAGTATAACAGTTCCGGTAGCTGAGGCTTCCCTTGCGAATCTCTTTATATCCCTGTTTACCTTTTGCACCCCTAGGTGGCGCACATGCCGCTTGCCCACCAGATTTGACCTGTCCTAACTCATTATTCCACATCACCCCCAGTTTTTCAGCTGAGAACCACTTATTCTGTGACATAGTCCTTCAGGTACTCAGGGGGTCGTCTGCATCTGCGTGGTCTGGTGTTGCCTTGGGAGGGTGTTGTGTTTTGTGTTATGGGTGAATTTGTGCGTGGCTTTTCTCTGGTTGGTGACTCAGTTGGCTTGCATTTTGAAGTGTCGGGACGGACTTGATTATGGTGGGCGACCTGACAGGTATCTGATCTCCGGCTTTGGGTGGTGTCTCTGTGGGGTTCCATTCTTACTGTGTGCCTGGTGGCGTGTGGTGTACAACGGTTGCCCTGCACGGGAGTTATGTGCTCTTTATCGGGTGCATGTGTTTGTGCAGAGCTGGCGAGAGTTGGTGGTCCAACCTTTGATAGTCCTTGTATATGGCGAAGGAATTTGCGATTGTGCAGTGTTGATCGCCCGGAGCCGTCTATTTTGACTAAGTATTGGTTATGTTGTCTTGTTTCCACAACGATACCTGTTCTGTCCCATCGCCCCCTGGCATTGCCTGCCTAATTCTGCAGCAGGACCCGGTCTCCTGGTTTCAGAGATGGCAGCTGCCGGGTGTTGGGTGTCAGTTTGTCTACCTGCTCGGCGAATCTGTAGCGCAGGGCTTCCTCTTGGCGTTCCCATGTGTCCCGCCATATTGGGTGGACTGCTGGATTGGACAAGACCTGCGTCCCAGGCGCCACAGGTAGCAGATCCTTGAGGTTTTTTCTGAATATGATCAGGGATGGTGACATGCTGGTTTCCTGATCTGGTGTGTTCCTGTATTGGAGTAGGCCTGCTGCTACAGCTTCAGTATCTAGGCTGCCTTACGTATCAGTGTGTGATGTCAGGAGGCCTTTCATGGACTTGACTGCTGCCTCCGCCCACCCATTTGACTGGGGGAGGTACGCAGACGAGAGACGGTGTCTGACTCCCCAACGCTGTAGTAGGCTCTGGGTCTGCTTTGCAGAGAATTCAGGTCCCCTGTCGGTGCTTAGTTCCTGAGGCACTCCGAAGGTAGCGAAGTAGTGCAGGATAGCTTTCCTGAAACCCCTAGCCCCTGCACACGATGTCACAATGTAGGGCCAACCGCTGAATCTGTCGACGATGACCAGGTAGCTAGTGCCTTTTATTTTGAAGAAATCTGCTGCAATGGCCTGAAATGGTTGGGTTGGGACGCTCGGTTGTGTTGGCGGCATGCGTGGTTGTGAGGGTGACATCCCCCAACATGCTTGGCAACTGTTCCTTGTGTTTTCGATGTCCTTGGTGAGTCCTGGCCAAAACACGGAACCCTGAGCTCTGTTTTGCATCTTGTTGGTTCCTTGGTGGGCCGTGTGTAGGGCTCTCAATATCTCACCCCGCAGTGGCGAGGGTATCAGGACTCTTTTATCCATCATGATGATGCTATCCACTTTTGACAGCCTGTCCCGGTACTGCCAATATGGTTGTAGCTCTTCAATTAATTCGTCCCATGTAGATGGAAACCCGTTTTCAATGAATGGTATCAGACTTTGCAGGAACGGGTCCACAGCAGTGCTTCCTTTGACTCTTTCCCATGTCACAGCTCCGATTGAGTCCGTTGTCGACCGTACCACTGCTATCACAGCAGCATCCATGTTGTCTAGGTGGTTGGGTGTCGAATGAATGGCATTTAAAGCCGTTATCACCTCCGATGTGTTTGGCTGTGTATCGGGTGAAGGGTTCCTTGATGTGGTGTCTGCTGCGGGTATGTCTTTTCCTGGCACGTGAATGACTCAGTATCTTCACCTTAGTGTTCGCTGCTTGAGTCGGAGGAGCCTTGGGTTCGTGATGGTGTCTAGTTCTTTGTCCCCTAGAATTTTTACGATTGGCTTGTGGTCCGTTGCTATTATCAAGTCTTTGCACCCCATGGTGAAGAATCGGCTGTCCTCGAGTGTCCATGCTACGGCCAGGGCTTCCCCCTCAATTGGTGCATACCGCTTTTCTGCGTCCTTGAGAAATCGCGATCCTACTAGGGTGGTCTTCCAGCCATCTGGGCAACATCCTGGTGTGAGGGCCTCGCATGTACAGTATTTCTGACGCAGCCAATACCTAATTCCGACTTTTGACCAATTTGGGTTAAGGCATGTTGGCTTGTCTGGGTTGAAGATCTCGACCCCCTTCTCGATCTCGCGTATAATTGCTACCTTCGACCTCTCGAATGCATTCTCGAGTTCTGGGCCCCACTGGAAGCGTACCTTTGGGCTGAGTAGGGGCCTGAACGGTTCCATTAAGTCAGTTGTTCTGCCATAGTGTGATACCTGGTTTACTAGTCCGAACCATGCCCGAATGTCTGTGATGTTCTTTGGTCTTGGGAACGTTGCAATTACGTTCAGGTATTTTGATAAGGGTTTTACATCCGTTTCTTCAACCTGGAATCCTGCAAAGTCCACCTCTGTAGATGAGAATTGGAACTTGGCTGGGTTGAGAATGACACCCTTCCTTCCAATGAGTTTCAAGTAATTTATGATGCGCCACCAGAGTTCCTGTAAGTTTGAGTCCCACAGTAGGGTGTCATCGACGCATTTTGTCTTTCTTGGGACGTCCGCAATAATTGCATCATATCCTTGTGTGTATGCGTCCTGCGATGCAAGAAAGCCCAT
Organism: Palaemon carinicauda; assembly: GCF_036898095.1. Classification (NCBI taxonomy): domain Eukaryota; kingdom Metazoa; phylum Arthropoda; class Malacostraca; order Decapoda; family Palaemonidae; genus Palaemon; species Palaemon carinicauda. The sequence continues at coordinate 74,126,925 of NC_090733.1, read as the reverse complement.
GGGTGCGTGACGGTAGCGGAATCCTCCCTGCTCCGTGAGGAAAGTTATCTAGTGTCTGTCCTCCTCACGGATATTAATGGAGTGAAATCCGTTCCATGCGTCAGTGACCATTTTGTATACACTAGGAGGTACTGCTCTGGCTTGCTTTATGGGTGGGATGGTGTGATGTGTTCCTCGAACGCAATGTCGTTTTAGGGGATGTAAGTCCACAGTGCGGCATGGTGTGCCATCTGGTTTTTGTGTGAGAACCATGTTGTGTAGCCAGGTCACTGGTGTGTTGGGTGGTACGGCTTCAATCACACCCAGTGCTACGTCTCTTTCCAGTTGGGCCGCCACCTCTTTTTGCCAGTGTACCGGTATGTTTGGGGGTATCTTTGTCACCGTTGGTTCTGCCTGAGGGTCGATGATCCGTATCTCCATGGGCGGTCCGGTCATTGTTGGCAGTGGCTGGTGTGGACACGTGTTGAAGGTTGACGATGCATATTGTTCCAGTAGCCACGCTTTCATATTTTCGGTGAACTCTGCTGACGGTTTGAACAGCAGGTTGGCAGGTTGCCGGGGAGGTGGAGTGCGGCGTGGGCATCCGCACTCTGCGAGCTAGTTGTTGCTGTGGGACTTCCCTTCGTTTAGGCATACTGCGACCCTGCCTGTGGCACCAATCCTGGGGAAATCATGGTCGATGATGCCAAGCTTCGTCATAGCAGCTCGGCTGATGTAAAACTTGTTGTCGGTGTCCGTGACATGCACCGTGGCTGTTGTTGTGATGTGCGCTCCTTGCTCTTTCTTGTCTGATAGTATGAGGTGTATGGAGCCGAGCACATTGATTTCCTTGTTGTTGGCTGCGAAGATGCGTCTGTTAGCTGACTTGAGGTGTTGCTGTTGTAGACCCATATTCAGTAAGATTGGCAGCCCCATCAGGCCCGTCTGAGCCCTGGAATCCGTGACCGCCATAAAGGATGAGGATTTTTTTTTTGGCATCATTTTGTTGTAAGCAGCAGGGTTAACCGATTTGCGGATGGGTATCATTGGGTAAGGTAAAACTTCGTTTGAGGAGTTCATCCCTGACGTGTATACTATGTTGTTGTCCACTTCTGTGTCCTCTTCTTGTGTGCAATAGAATAACGCCCCTGCTTCAGTACCTGCCGAAAATTGCTGCAGCTTCCGTTGCCGTTGGACATTTTCCCTTCAGCATACTAGGCACGACTTGAACTCTTTTACTTTGCCTCTCACTTTTCCGAACTTTGGAGTGAGGCGTCCGCACTGGCAACGAAACTGATGTCTTGTGGTGTCTTGTTCGTCGCCCTTTTTTGGTGTGGATGAGGGGAGGGTGTCCGATGTCATTTTCGCTCCTTTTCTGTACCCGCTGGCTGATACTGATGGGTTTGCACTTAACATGGCCCGGCTAGCTGTTTCCTTGTTGTCGATGAGTGTTACAGTTTTGCTTAGTGTTTTGTTATCGACCTCTGGGGTTCCCGACACATCTCTTTTGATTTCTTCATCTGCGAGGCCGTTTACCGGGATCAACTTCACAATCTCCTCTGTGTAGTCGCATGTAATCGTTTGTATGCAGGTGTTGGATTTGCAGGCACTGGTGACGATCCACTAACACACATTGGCCACCCTGTGCAACCTTGCCACATATTGCCTTATAGGTTCACCAGGGGCCTGAGTGGTTTGTAATGGTGTCGTTCTCCGTACGCTTAAGGCCACACTCAGTACTGCCAGATATTTTATTGCCACTAGTACATCCACCTCGGTCTTTGTTGCGATAGCAGGGTCCTCTCTGAATAGGGCAGCTTCAAGTTCTGGTTCACAACATACGAGCAGGTGAGCTGTTGTCTGGTTAGGTGCTAAAGACGTTCCATGGCGAAACATTTTCCACCGCCTTGTGAAAGCGGCCCAGTCATCTTCACCGACGCCTTGTTTCAGTAATGGGCGGTTAATTTTGGGAGGTTTCTGGCGTGACGAGTTTTCGTCATGCTTGTTCTTCTGATGTAATTGCATCAGTGCTATGCACGTTGTCCTATCATCTGCCTGCTTCACCTCCGTACACTCAGGAGCCTCACACCTCAATGACGTGGCCATGTCTGTATGTACTGCGTTCTTGTCTACAATATTTCTTCAAAAATGGTCAATTAGACATTCGTGCATTCGGTGACTTTATTTGAGGTACATGCAACGAATGTTTGAAGCTGAAAAAATAAATGTACGTAATTACACACTTGTAATGGTTATGAAATAAAATAGGCTACCATACCTGTGATAGGCCATCCTGCTACATACATATATATACATATAAATATGACCTTCCTGTGGCATGCATGGATATGAGATATGCACTGTCATATATGTTAATCTACAGTATGTATGTACACTGTGATGCGTGCTTATATTTACTGCCAGACCTGCATAAAATTACTCATTGGGAGAACTGTAAAATGTGCCCATGATTGTCCTATCCAAATGTGTGACTCTCATCTGGCTGCTATGTAGCCCGCAATATAAATAAAACATAATGCCCCCTCTGGGCCCATAATAATGATGCACCGTCTTATACTATTACTTACAAATAAATCAAGATAATATTCCTAAGATCATTGTAATATAACAGTTCCTGTAGCTGAGGCTTCCCTCGCGAATCTCTTTATATCCCTGTTTACCTTTTGTGCCCCTAGGTGGCACACATGCCGCTTGCCCACCAGATTTGACCTGTCCTAACTCATTATTCCACAAGCACTAATGACAGCCTGTCACTTTTTATTTTGGCTTGGTGTACTGCAGACGTCGTCTTACTCCCCTGCTAAAACCAAATAAACATTTCACAAATAACTGACTTGTATAAAACTAAAAATTTCCTTCTAATCATTTTCTCTTACCGATGTGATTGCCACTGGGGATCTTAATCATGCGAGTTTGTCCCAACAGTGAAGGGCGTTGCTATTTCACTTTCATGTTAGCAGAGGAGACGGATCCTTGCGGTCTCTGCCCTGCATGTAGGGGTCACTCCTGCAAGTAGGAATCTCCATATCAGGTGTGTCAGGGGTGGTTGCCCTCCCAGTGGTCAAGGTTTAACAGGCGACTGAAGAAGAAGGTAGGAAGGATTCTTCCCCTACATGGTTAGCTTTGAAAGGGGAAGGAACCTCGCCCTCGATCTCCGTCGGCGTGACTTCACCATGATGACTCTGATCAATCAATTTTCCCTGGGGCTTGGTCGAGTACGAATGGCGCTCATGTGACTCCTGGATAACCCTATGTGTAGGGAACCTCTTTTTCTTCCACTACCGAAGCAGCGACGGACACCACTGTAGGGGAGTCGCTTTCTGATGAAGCAGTTCGTCGGCTGTGGCCTTCCTTGGGGCTCATGGAATCCCTGTGCAGGAATGTTTACAGGAGGTATTGCGATTAATTTTGCAATGGAAACAGATATCCTCCCCAGAGTTTGATTCCCATCTTCCCCCTCGAGACTCCGTAGGTAGAGTACCGAAAGAGTCACACGCGCACCCTGCTGTGTTGACCTCAGCACCTGCTCGCCCCAACATTCGCTCTGCTTCGGCAGGTGGGCACGAGTAGTTGCTGACTAGTGTTCCTCAGTGTGACTTGTTGGGAGACCCTTTCCGGGTGAACCCTTTGCCAGATCCTGTACAGTAGTCTTCTTGCCCGCGAAGAGATTTGCCAACAGGGACAAAGGGGGTTAATCGTCCCTCCTGCCTGCAAGAAAGATGGCCTTCGGAATGATCTCTACCCAGGGATTCTAGCAAATGACACTGGATTCGTCCATGCCCCACTCCAGTTCATTGGAGCACAGCTTTTTGTAGTTGGATGATGATGGTAGGAGGCAATTCACCCCCCTTGTTGTCATGTACATAGGAGACAACAGAGCGTTATATGCTATTTAAGGCCAAAATCTCACGAGCTCGCACCTTTGGTTTGTTCCTTTCCTAAGGTAGAATCTGGTTTACTGTCTGCGCACAAGTATTCAGCAGCTGCCTGATCTTCATCACCCTTGCAGAAAGGGAATACAGCCCGTCTTTCTCCTGTAAGGGATAAGGCACGTGGGAGAGTTGACGTGCTAACAAGGAAACACTCTAACTGGAATCTAGCCACCCTACCACCTAGTAAGGTGTGAGGGAAAGCTCGTCTGCATGTTTTACCTCTGCTACATGTAGTGCTCTCTTTGTCGAGTCTTCTCATCATGACTCACAAGCAAGAAGCATTGTCTATAGTAAAGACGAGTTCTACCTCGATAGCCCGCACTGTGCGTAGGTAGACAGATGAGCACAGGTGAACATCTTACTTGTGTGAGTGGAAAAGGGTGTGTGCCTTATCAACTTTTGCCTCACCAACGCTTTCCTCATAGTCGGTCTTCTTTGTGAGAGGACCAGCAGGTTCCTTTGTTAATGAAAGTAGCTTTTCCTTCATAGGCTGAGCTCGGTCAGACATATGGACGATGCCCCCTTCCTTAAGAAAGTCAACCACACAGCCGTATGTTCTCGTCCCCTCCCTTTCCTTGGCACCCCACCTAAGAAAAGGAATCTTGCTCATGGGGCTCAATCTAGATCAGTCTCATTCACGGAAGATACCCCCTGGTTCTTGGACCTTGTCCAGGCGGTGAAGCAGGCGGTTTCCATATCGACCGATCATCCTCTGATAGTTCCACCCACGAATGTCACGAACATCCCTTTAGAGGTGTCATCTTCCTTTATGGGATGATGGCTTGGAACATTCTGATGGAGCGGTGCCGGCATCGCCGAGCCCTAAGATCTCTCCCCTAGAGCAGAAAGATGCAGACCACCTTTTTCTGCAAGTTCTGTCCTGCATAAGGAAGGTCAATTCTGTAGGGAACCGTATTAAGTTCCAACGGAGGGCAAGGACACAGTCCTAGACCTCTTCTGCGATACACCAAAACCCACCAAAACTAAGGTAGCATTAAACCCCCTTGGTAAAGGGTGTTAAGGTGGCAAGGAAGAGGGCTTATGCCCAAGTGGCGAGGGCATCCAGTCTCTTTGGTCGGTTGATTCCTCTTGGTTACTTCCTTCCCCGTATGTCTGGCAGAAGTAGTATTATGAGATCGTAGGGGAAGATATCTCTCCTCTACCGTAGGATCCAACAAATCTGGCTCTGACACAACTCTTCTCTGGCCAAACTGGCAACCTTGCCAGTGCATTTCTCCGCGGGTAACGTGATCAACATGGAAAAGGTTGCAATCTGTTTCATTGTTGGGCTACAGATTAGGAACAGTAGGCTACCTCATGAAGAATGAAGACCTCTCTACTCCTCATAGGAAGGAAGCTCTGTTGGCCTCCTTCTTTTGGCAGCTAGAACTCTGGAATTCCTAAAAGAACGTTGTGAACCAATGGGTCAGTCAATTGGGTGTTACGGCGACAATGCGGTAGTCTCAAAATTCCAGCGGCAAGTATCTAAAAGAGAAGCAATGAGGTTGCGCAACTCCTCAATGGATGGTCCTTCCCTCTTCAACGTGGAAGACATCGAGGTAGAGGCAGATAGATATAGAAAGGCAAACCAGGATGTTCTCCTCTATAGTGAAATTACCTCACGCTTTCACTCAGCGGGACCTCCACCAGCTTCTGCTGCTAAGGCTCAGGGTGGAAGAAGGGTTCTCAGAAGAAGCATGGTCAAGGGAGGCAAGATAAGTAAATGAGGACAGTCCCACTAGGGAGGGCATTCCCCTGACCAGTCCACCGGGAGGGGGATACCTGAAGAGCAGATGGCAGAGGTGGATGCTCCATGGAGCCGAACCTTAGTCTGTCTCCGTACTAAGAGAGGGATATATTGTCCTGTTCGCACTCTCACCCTCTTCTGATCCTCCATCTGATGATGTCAGATTTCTATGTGAGGGGGTCTGTGAAGGAACAGGCCTTTAGGGCCGAAGCTTAGGCCTTCTTAGAGGAGGACGCTTTCCAAGAGGCCCCTGAAGGGTCCCCAGTCTTCTACAGTCGTTTATTTCTTGTAGAAGAAGCGTCTGGAGGCCAGGCACCAAGCATTGATCTCTCAACCTTGAACACGTTCGTACAACAGGCTCCATTAAATATGGAGACAGTCAGACAGTCTGTCAGACCACAGGACTTCACAGTATCGTTAGATCAAGAATGGATACTTCCAGATCCCCGTTCATCCATCCTCAAGGAAGTACCTGAAATTAACGCTAGGAAGAAAGATATAACAGTTCAAGGTGTTGTATTTCGGCCTGTCCACAGCCCACCAGGTGTTCACGCGGATTTTTACCCTGGTCTCTTCCTGGGCCCACAAGAATGGCATTCATCTTCTTTGTTATCTAGACGATTGGCTGGTTTTGGCAGACTCGAGGGAGACCCTTCTCCTCTATCGAGACAGGCTTGTCACCTTTTGCTGAGATCTGGGGATCATGGTAAATTACGAGAATTCTCACCTGCAACCGTCTAAAAACATGGTATATGTAGGGATGAAAATCATGACCAGACTAGGCAAAGTTTTCTGTCTGAGGAATGAGTAAAGAGATTGAGAGAGATTTCCCAGACCTTTCTCTAGCTAGAAGAATTGCCAGCTCATCAGTGGCAAAGGCTACTTGGACACTTAACTTCTCTAAGGAAGTTAGTTCCCAATGGCCGTCTGCGCATTCTGTGCCTACAGTAGAAGCTGAAGACATTTTGGTCTCAGCACCTAGACCCATCAAGCACTCTGGTGCCGGAAGGTCAAGACAGAAGAGACCCGAGTTGGAGGCTGTTGGACTCCAACCTGCTCAGGGGAGTAGTCTTTTTCTCTCTTCACAGATGCATCAAAAGAAAAGGGGGGTTTCACCTGTTACCCCTCACGGCATCCGGGCGGTGGTCTGAATCCGAGCAGCAGTGCCACATAAACCTCCTGGAAATAAGAGCAGCCTTTCTCACCCTCAAGCACTTCCATTGGTCGTTTCAGGGCACTCTGTAGTGTTGATGAGCAATAACACTACGGTGGTGTCACATATAATTAAACAAAGAGGTATCTTTTCATAGCACCTATGCCTGCTGGTAGTGGAAATCCTCAGATGGACAGAAAACTATTTGGTAGCCTTTTCAGCTCGATTCATCCCGGGCAAGAAGAACGTACTGAAGGACAATCTAAGCAGGAGGACTTAGATTGTAGGCTCCAAATGATCTTGGAAACAACAGATAGCCAACAGTTTTGACTTTGTGGGATTTGCCGACAATCGACCTGTTCGCAACGTCTTTAAACCGTAAGCTTCTAGTGTATTGTTCTCCAGTACTGGATCCCTCGACAGTCTGGCAAGACACCTTCTAACACCCATGGGACAGGATAGATGTCTTATGTGTTACCCCCCCCCCTGCCTAATAAGGAGGCTTTTGAACAAGGTCAGGGCAATGCAAGACCTCTCGTTGACCTCGCTGTGACAACATGCAGAATGGTTCCCGGACCTTCTGCATGTGCTCACAGATGCACCAAGGAAGCTTCCTCCACTTCCCGATCTACTAAGGCAACCACACGTGGAGAGATTTCATCAAGAGATCCTATCACTCTGTCTTCATGCCTGTAGGTTATCCATCAACTACTCACAAAGAAAGGCTTTTCGAGACCAGTTGCAAAGAGAATGGAAGGATACCTCTGAGAGTTGTCTGCCTAGGTATATCGGGCAAAGTAGTCTGTCTTTTGTGATTTGTGTCTTAGGGCCACTATACCAGCAATAGCAAAGTTCTTGTTGTAGCTTTGGGAAGAAACCCTTTGTTCAGTGTCAGTACTGAAAGGCTATTGCTCGACCTTATGCCTCATTTTCAAGCTGAATAAATTTAACGTTTCCTCTTAGACGGAGTTGTCTCTCATACGGAATTTTGAGCACACATACCTTCAGACAGAAGTCAGACCCCCTCCTTTGAATGTATTGAAAATTCTACGCTCATTGAAACGAGCCCCATACGAACCTCTTCGTCAAGCATCAGATCAAGACCTTACCTGAAGACGGTATTCCTTCTAGCTCTTGCCTCTGCCAAGAGAGTCGGTGAGCTATGTGGTCTGTCCTACGACATTGACCAATCTAGGGGATGGGGGCTAGTGATGCTCGGTTTCATCCCTGAGTTGGTTTCATCCCTGAGTTTATAGCCAAGATTAAGAATCTGGCTGTAGCGGATCCTAGATTCAGGCCTTTCCGTATCTAAGGTTATATCTCCATTCTCCAAGTGAGGTGGCGGTGGGCAATGTTTAGGTTAAGTGAGGGCCATAGCTCCAATTTTAACCTTACCTGGGCAAGTCACATTGCTAAATTCTACACTAGCACCAATTGCCCTGACCGTCATCCTATAAGGAAGACGAGGTGCCAGTCAGGTATTCTCTAAACAGCTCGTGCATAGCATAGACTGTCACCCCTGGACAGTCTCCAGCCAGTTGGTTTTAGGACTTCCACCCACCATGAAGTGAGTCTCCTATGTAAAGAGCATAAGGTTTGTATATAATGCAGGAACAAATGACAAATTTGGAATAATTTGTATTTTTCTTAGCTATACAAACCTGAAGCTCTTTACACATACTGGTCCCGCCATCACCTTCTCCCGGTTATCCCACAGTAATTGCAAAGTGAGGGTTGCTTACCCCTTCGCTGACTAGTGGAGGGTAGTTACCCTTCGCTAAAGCTTTAACAGCTGGTTTCAGCTAGCGCCAAAATAATACTTCTACATAAATAGTACCAGGTTTTTTTAGTTAGGAAAAATACAAATTACTCAAAATTTGTAATTTTTAACCTATGTTTATCATAGTTACCCTATTTTGTTTTCCAATTCTTATTGATTCTTTTCTATGATTTTTGAGGTACCTCTCTCATATGTATTATTTTTGAGGTACCCCTCTCCTTTCGTTTTCTAATCTTATCTATTAATATTCCATGCTCGTGATGTCACAATAGGTAGATTTCCACAGTACCCTTTGATGTCTGTATGAAATGGTTGAAGTTCCTATTTCCTTAGGCATCATATTCAAGGATAAATTCAAATAATTTTGGATTCCTTCTCGAAACTCACTGTTGCTTTTTCCTTTTAGAGAATTTTACTATTGGGATTCCTATTGGACGATTGACGGGCTCCTTCTCTCTGGAATGGACAAGACGGTGAAAGGGATGCTTCAAAATTTCCTCCAAATGGTGGAGACTTACGGTATGGTCCCTAATGGAGGCCGGACGTATTACACACGCCGCAGTCAGCCACCATACCTTATACCTATGTTCAAGCTATACATGGAACACACCAATGATGTCGACTTCCTCAGGTATGTACCTTAAATATTCTCAGGAGATTAGGAGATGGTAGAGGGAGAAACAGCTTTGTCAGATTCTTAAATGTTTAATCAAAATTTGCATAGATTTTCTAGTTCATTTGAGGGATTTATTTTCGGTTTAGCAACATAGCTGAAAGTGGAATGCATTAATTAAGCAATATGGTTTTTAATTTTGAAAAAACTACAGTGATACCTCTTGATACGAAAATTTCTGTATACGAAAAATTCATGATACGAAACGAGATGCAAAGATTTTTTTTTGGCTCATATTATTAACAAATTTTCAGAATAATTTTAAAATTTGCTCTCCGTTAAACTGTAAACTCGTCACCATCGTCCTGCTCTCCCATTGGTAATTTCCCTACCTTGATCCTAGTTATCACTGTAAGATCTTGCTCTCTTATTTTATATCAATAGGTACATTTTTAAGTTAAAAAAGACAATGAACAGTACTGTATTGTGTGTGTGTGTGTGTGTGTGTGTGTGTGTGTGTGTACACTCAATGCTACTCTGCACATCAAAATATTAGCAATGTATTTTATTTTTGTTTTGGTAAATAAATGACAGATTGTAACATATTTTTTCCTTTTAATATCATGATTATTTATTTACAATTAATATTATGTCAGTAAGTACATTTTTTAATTAAAACACGCAATGAACAGAACTGTATTATATGTACGCCTGCACAACACTACTACACATATCAAACACATTCTCGATATATTTTTCTTTAATTTAGGTAAATGAATAACAAAAGGTAACATTTATTCCATTTAAATTCATGATTATTTATTTAAGATTAATTATATATCAACAAATACATTTTTAAATAAAAAGCACAAGGAACAGAACTGTATTGCATGTATGAACCCACAATGCTACTACGCATATCAAACACATTAGCGTAACATATTGTAACATATTTTTCCCATTTAATGTCATGATTATTTATTTACAATTGATTTTATATCAATAATAAACTTTTGAATTAAAAAATAAAATGAAAAGTACTGTATTGTGTGTATGTACAGTATGTACGTACAAACAACGCTACTATGCATATCAAAACAGCAATTTATTTTTCCTTTTGGTAAATAAATAACCATTAAAAAACTATATACTTAATTATCAAAATCTTTTATTTATTCTACCAAATAAGTTCCCGTACATATTAACATCAATGAATCCTGCGTGTATTACAACGAGATAGCTTAAAAATATGAGCGTAAAAAAAAAATGTAGGTTATCTATTGATGTATCACTATTGAATATTAATTGTATTACTGAAAAAGAAAATAGTTATGGTTAAAAATATGCCCGAGTTATAGAGAACGGTTTGATTATGCATAATAGAAAATGCACCTCTCTATAGTAAGGGTAACTTTAATAAAGTACAGTACGCATGGTACTGTATATTTTGTATATGTACAGTATTGTAGTGTATAAATTGTATTATTTTCCATTTATCATTGCATTATGTTCTAATAACTACCTCATTTACATCCATTAACAGTTAGGATAGGTATATTGAATGATTCAAATGTATTTGGCTGTAGGCTACTGCTTTTCATTGTAGTTATAGCTTTATTATTGAATTTAATGTTGCATTTTCTGTGGGGTTTGAAACGAATTAGGCAATTTACATATAAATCATGACTCATCATACGAAAAAAAGGGATTTTGACGTAGGAAAAATCTATTTTCGGGTGAGATAGCCATGTCGTCCTGATGGAAGTTCCTTCTGGCAACTTTCTACAGTATAATATTTCTGTGATTGATATTAAAAGAGAATTACTGTCAGGTATCACGGGGTTCCAACCCCCAGAAACAACTATCCGAAGATATTGTGTATAATCAGGGACGTATCCTAAGATAACCATAGCTATCTGCACCCCAAACAGACCTTACCTAGTCTAATCCACTGAGGGGTAGGATAAGTATGGAGCCGTTACGCATCCTATCACCTTCCAGTGCTCGCATACGATCCCGCTTCTCATTCCAAGTCGCAGCTGAGCTACTGTGAAATAGAAGCCTCCAACGACCAGAGGGGTGGGGAAAAGTAGGATGTAACGGGTGGGCCATCAGGACGACATGGCTATCTCACCCAAAAATAGATTTTCCCTATGTCAAAATCCCTTTTTTGGGCTCGAGCCATGTCGTCCTGATGGAAGTGTACCAGAGAATTATCTATACTCGGTGTGAGGCTTCTCCAGGGAAAAAACCTGTCATTAATGGGGGCTCACCACTTTGATGAAGTATAATCATAAATTTCTACCTTAAAAAAGAATCCAAAATTATCTTGATTTGGTAAATATGATAGTGTTCTAAGGATAAAGATGTGTGACCCGCTATTAACCATCCCTTTGGTTAAGAACACTCCCTTAACCAATTGTGAAGAACACATATCACCAATATGATGAGCATAGTGAGTAATCATTAAAGAACAAATACTCATCTTTAAATATATTCTTAATGTGCAGTGCTGGTAGAAATTTACCATAGTATGCTAAGTTTAATTCTACTACCAGGAATTATGTCTAGCAATAAAAAGCATCAAATACTGTACAATTTTTATTAAAGAATCTATTTGAGCAGATTTTAATACAATTTATTTGAACAGTATTGTGATATATATCCCGGATAAAATTCTTTACATAAATAATCCTGAAGGGAGACAATTTGATATATCCTAGAACCCCTTAAAAAGGAGATCTTATGATAAGAAATTTAGCCGTATATGGCTAAGTTGCAAAATAGAGTGTCATACCCAACCAAAGAAACTGAATTATTTTAAACTCAATTCTAAAATAGGAATAGTATGCTTATGTAGGTATACCTATAAAATTCAGAGAAAGTAAGTTGAATCCTGAAATTTAAAATTTTGAAATTGTTTAATGTAGATCATGAAGCAAAAACCAACAGTCTACTTATTAAAGAAAATAAGCTGGAAGAATGCCCAAGGACGCACTTGAGGGCTACGTTGTTGCAGCAGGTTTTATAACACTACCTGCTGCCACCACAAAAGGACTAACTACGTCCAATTGCATAATATAATGCTTGAAGAACACCATGGTGGACTTCCAACCAGTATAAGCCTGTAAACCTTCGAATGACATATACTGAAAGAAGTTCAGAGATGATGCCACTTTCCTAGGGTCATGACCCAATGGCATGCTAGCCGGGTCTGCTCTTCTAATAAAATAATCCAATTTTGCTCTCATTTGTTTCAAAGACAACTCTGATCCAACCGTCTCACCTCTAAATAATTGGCCCTTTTTAAAATTCTTTGTCCTGTCAAGATATGTCTTTAAACACTGCACTAGGCACAGAGTGATATCACTTTCGAGGGGAACTATTTTCCATGGTTCCCAATGTTCAGATGGTAGTTCATTCGTAGCCAGAAAGGTAGGATCAGGGTATAAATTAACTTCACCATTCTCTGTAAATTCTATGTGATCTTCATCTCTAGAGAGAGCCACAATTTCACTAATCCGAGCACCAGAAGCCATAGCGATTAAGAAAATTACCTTTTGAGATAAATCTTGTAAAGGAGATCGACCTCGGTGGAACTGCTGGTCTCAACCTGGCGCAAGCTTTCGGAATCTTGTTAAAGAGGTACGAGTTAAAATCTATGTCAAAAGCATATAAAATGGGTCTAGCTAGGGCCGACTTGTACGACGAAATCGTGGAAGATGCTAAACCTTTCGCATGTAAGTCGATCAGAAAGCCTAAACAAAAATCCATAGAGATGGAAGGTGGATTTTTATCTTTCACATACCGAACCGCTTTCTTCCAGGAAGTTTCATACTGATTCAGAGTAGTGGAAGTTTTATAATTTTCCGCTAATGCCAATTTGTCCCGTTGAATTTTGAATCTTTTTTCCAGAGCTAATGCGAAAAAATCATGAGATGAAGGGCTTTCGTTTTCCAGGATGAAGTGAAGACATTCTTCCTCTGTACTTCTTGAGACAGACTCGGGCTGGGTAGAGGTACCAGCCTGGGGTTCATCTCTGTCACCAAAGGACACCAGTTGCTCTTCGTCCATATAGGAGCAACCAGGGCTGCTGTCTTCTGGACCGATCAAAGTTTGTCCAGCATCTTCAAGAGAAGATTGAAGGGTGGGAATACATAAATCTTCTCCCACTGATTCCAATCCATGTTTGTGTCCATGCCTATCGCCTCTAGATCCACATCTGGTGCCACATAGTTGAGAAGTTTCTTGTTGAGACTTGTTGCAAACAGGTCCACTTGAAGACCCAGGACTACCTCCTTCACGAAAGAGAATGATTTTCCGTCTAGAGACTATTCTGTCTCTAGCAGATGTGTTCGAGATAGAGAGTCTGCCATCACATTCCGAATTCCGTGAAGGCGAGAGGCAGACAGATGCCACCTCTTCCTCTGAGCCAATGAAAAAATGGCGATCATTACATGGTTTATTTGAGGAGATCTTGACCCTTGCCTGTTAATGCAATGAACTATCACTTTGCTGTCTAATATGAGATAGATGTGAATGTTGTTCTTCAATTGTAGCCTTTTCAGGGATATGAAGACTGCCATGGCCTCCAGAATATTTATGTGGAATTGCTTGAATCTTTTGGACCAACAACCTTGCACTTTCTTGAGTGGAGTATGACACCCCCCCCCCCACAACCATCCAGTGAGGCATCCATATCTAGAATCACTGCAGGAGGAGGAAAGTGCAACGGAACCGTCTTGGAAAGGCTTCTGGCATCTGACCACTGATGGAGTTGCCGTCGAAGCAACTCCGGGATCGTCTTCTGATGGTCATGGAGAGCTGTGGAAGCTCTCTTCTTCCTAACCCTGCTCGCATCCTTGAGTCTGATCTTGAGGAGAGAGTTCATTATAGAAACGTACTGAAGTAAGCCCAGAACCCTTTCCTGAAAACGTCTGGTGGTCTTTCTCGACTTGATGAAAGACCGAACTGACTGGGCTATTTCCTTCCTCTTGGCAGAAGGAATGGAGAGGGTATGAGTCTTTAGATTCCAACGAGTCCCTAACCACTGGAACACCTGAGCCGGGTTCAGTCTTGACTTCTTGAAGTTTATTTGGAATCCTAGATATTGGAGGAATCTTACCACGTGATATGTTGCTTCCGTGCATTCCCTTGCTATGGGAGCCCACACGAGCCAGTCTAGGTATACTGCTACTTGAAGGCCTCGTTCTCTTAATTGTTAAACGACTTCGTCTATAACCTTCGTGAAAACCCTCGGAGCTATGTTAAAGCCGAATGGCCTAGCTCTGAATACATAAGCCTTTCTCTCCAGTCTGAAACCAAGGTAGGGGGAGAAGCGTCGACCTATCGGAAGATGCCAATAAGCGTCGGTAAGATCTATAGAGATGGTGTAAGCCCCCTGGGGTAGTAAGGTCCGTATCTGCGAAATAGACAGCATACGGAACTTGTAGCACTGAACGAACAGGTTTAGATGGGACAAGTCGAGAATAGTTCGAGGAATAATCGAATCTTTCTTTGGCACGCAGAATAGACGACCTTGAAACTTCATAGATTTTGTGCAACCGACAACTCTCTTCCTTAAAAGGTCCTGCACATATTGTTCCAGATGTGGTGTTGATTTCTGGAAAAAACTCTTGACCCTCAGAGGTTGTCTCTTCCATTTCCAGCCTTGAACAATTTCAGTCTTCCCCCTACTGGAGTATCCTCATTATTTTGGTTGAGGATGTGTGGCCCTAGTTCCCCTGTTACTTCGGAGACCCCAAATCCTTGGCCTACGTCCCCTGTCAGACCGGCCTCTACCCCCTCTTTCAGTCTTGAGGGAATGAAAGGACGAGGTCCCTTGTTCAAATCCAGGATTGAATGCTGGAGACTGTGAAGTTACCGGATGAGGAACAGTAAAAGTATTCTGCGAAGCACTACCTGAAGAAGAAATGAAGGGCCTCCTAAGGTATGTTGGTTTACGGATCCTCTTAGGTTGAGGGCCGACCCCAGGAATAAATTTCCTTTTTAGAGATACTCCCCATCTCTGGAAAAGACTCTTATTATCTGCTGCCGCTTTATCCAAGATCTCCTTTACTAATTTCTGTGGAAAAATATCTTTACCCCAAATACAAGCGTCAATAAGACGCTTCGGTTCATGACGAATAGTCGCAGATGCTAAAACATGCTTCCTGCAGACTCTTAAAGCCTGAAAAAAGTAAAAAAGATCCTTCATTAAAGTAGCCATGTGTATCTTGGCCATAAGCAAAAAGACAGGGGCACCAATGAAATTACCAATCATCATTTCTACAAAGCATTGAAGAGACATCGAAGCTGATAGTCTCCCTAGCCTCCAATGCCGCCTTAAGTAGGTGTTCCGGAATCCTCGGCAGTCTTTCATTAAACTGCTGGCTGGTTATATCCTTATCTAATTTCCCTTCAGCAAAAGTAAACTTGATATCCAACCAATGGTCTGCGCCATGGGGAAGAAAGAGCGACACAGGTTTACATTCTTCCAAGACCGGAAGAGATTTACCTTCCTTGACGGCCTTTTCTATAGCTAAAAAGGCTTTCGAAGCAAAGGGAAAAATCATTGTGTCGGGTGCTAAAAAGTGGCCAACCTTTTACCAAAAGTGCCTAATTGTGTGTTAATACATCCTTCTGTCTTCATTTCCTTCACTGCCAGGTGCTGCGCTCTGGTGTGATCTAGAGGGATCGTTTCTTTAGGGATAGTGTCGTCTCTTAACGGAACAGCTTCAGCTAACCTAACATAGCAAAAGGGCTAGGTCTCTATATCTGGATAAAACTCCAGATCAGCAACCGGTCTAGAGCCTAGCCCCTCTTCAATATGAAGAATACCCTCTGAAAGCACTGCATGACCCGCGTACCTCCATGGGTTTTGTTGTGCGCAAGAGGGAAGCTGAGAATGTAAAACCTTAGCCTTAGAACGATCCTCTTGAGGTTTCAAAACCTGAATCTCCTTCCGTAAGGCTTTAAACATCCTTCTTTGGTATTCTTGGGTCCCTTCCATAAAAGCCTTCATGTTTGCTAACAGGGACCTGTCTTCCAATTTGGATGGAAATTTAGGAAGTGTTGGTTCGCCCGGCTTGACCGGGGATGGAGGAGGGACAGAAAAAGGAAGTGTACCTGATAAAGAAGGCGTAGTCGTAACAGTTGATAGAGAAGCTGCCGTAGTGATGGCAGTTGAAACAACAGAACACACTGAGTCTTTCACTGAAGTCACACTAACCTCGTCCAATTCGGGCAGGTAAGAATCATTCACATCAGGGAGGGATTCATCCGAATCTACTGCCGACATGAGAGCCGATTCTCTACCCAGGGATAAAGAAGAAACCGAGGATATATTGTCTACGTCAAGGCTCAAAAAGCTTAAAGTTTCATCTACATGAATCTGGACGGTAGGTATGGGTCTAGGTTGGGTGTAACCCAATACCGAGTCCGTGGCCGCCTTGGGAAAAAGAATATCCCTCCAAGCTACAGAAGGAAGATAAGGAGTCTTTGGCTCAGCATTCTTTTTGAAGCCCAGGAACAAAGAGACCTCTGGAAAAACACTTGGTCATCATCAGAAACATCCCCCGTTATCCATCAAGAATGATGTAAATCCTTACACACACTGCAATCCCAAGGATCCCAATAGGAGATTGGACCCTTCATTCTCCAAAATCTAGCATGTTTCCTGCAGGTATCATGACCACAGCGATACCTCACGGTTCTGGCACAGATCGGAACTCGACAATGCATCTCCTTCGAAGATCCCGCCTGTAAATAGGAGAAAACGACCATGAGTACCTTTATCTCTTTGGATCACCACGCTGATAAGAATGGGTTAGTATCCTTCAAAATTTCAGTCAAAAATTGGGAAATTAACTCCCAAAATGTGTGTTTACCATTTGTGATCAGAAAGAAAAAAAGGGTCACAATATCCAGACATCTTTAATGTCGTTCGATTGGATCTTGAAGCAAACTGAAATTGTCTCCTTTTAAAATTTGAATATTGTTCGGTTAAAAGAGCGAACTAGGATACTCATCAAAATCAATAGCCTACTCTCTCCGCAGAGAAAGGGCTAATAGGAAGGTAACGGGGTCACCTACCTTGCAAAACATATCGACGCATCCATAATTGGACCAACCAAAGGTAAAAATAGAAGGCTATTCTTTAAACCATAATCTGACAAGGGGAATCCTGATAGAATCCCACCTGTAAGAAGATGGATGCACAATCCAATCCACGTCCTTAAAGGATCTGAATAAAGTGATGGAAGTAATTAACTAAGTATAATAGTTAAATCTAAAGACTAGTTAAGGAAAACTTTTCGCAAAAGAGAACTCCAAAACTGACTAGCATAAAGATACCTCGCAAGTTGTAGAAGTAAGGTCTCTATGCCGATCTGAGGTTTGTACTCATCAACAGATAATAGAGCAACCCTCTATTAGAAGTCAATCTCTAAGAAATAAAACATATACCGTCATAACATAATATCCTTGCCGTCCGTAATGGCACAGATAGGTGACGGAATCGTCAACTCCCAAGGCTACTTCTAAATCAGGGGCACAATAACCATACCCAATACTGGGTGAGAATTGTTGCTAGTTACGACAGTGTCGGTAAAGACGGCAGCAAAATAAAACGACGATAATTTGTATCAAAACATCATGTTGTAATAAAAAGAGTGTGGCAGTATAGGCCACATAGATAACATAGCAACGTATCACTATAATATGGCACGGAAAAGGAATGCCGTCGGAGATGACAAAGTCATAAGTACCGTCATTGCCGACAGTCTGACAACTCTCTATATAAAGGAGAATCCATCCATATACCAAGGCACTTCCCCCAATTTTGGGGGGTAGCCGACATCAAACAAATAATAGAAACAAAAAAGGGGACCTCTCCTCTCTACGTTCCTCCCAGCCAGACAAGGGACTCAACCGAGTTCGGCTGGTACTGCTAGGGTGCACAGCCCACCCTCCCCCATTATCCACCACAGATGAAGCTTCATAACGCTGAATCCCCTACTGCTGCTACCTCCGCGGTCATCTAAGGCACATCAGGATGCCTGAAAACTTTAAATCAATCAATCAATCAATCATCTAAGGCACAGGAGGAAGCTGCAAGGCCTACCGGAACTGCGTCACAATCGCTCGCCATTCATTCATATTTCTAGCATGCTCTCTTGCCTTTCTCAAATCTATCCCCCTATCACCTAGAGCTTTCTTTAGTCCATCCATCCACCCAAACCTTGGCCTTCCTTTTGTACTTCTCCCATCAACTCTTGCATTCATCACTTTCTTTAGCAGACAGCCATTTTCCATTCTCTCAACATGGCCAAACCCCCTCAACACATTTATATTCACTCTAGCTGCTAACTCATTTCTTACACCCGTTCTCACCCTCACTGCTTCGTTCCTAACCCTATCTACTCGAGATACACCAGCCATACTCCTTAGACACTTCATCTCAAACACATTCAATTTCTGTCTCTCCGTCACTTTCATTCCCCACAACTCCGATCCATACATCACAGTTGGTACAATCACTTTCTCCTACAGAACTCTCTTTACATTCATGCGCAACCCTCTATTATTTACTACTCCCTTACTGCCCCCAACACTTACTTTGCATCCTTCATTCACTCTCTGATGTACATCTGCTTCCACTCCAGCATTTGTTGCAACAACAGACCCCGAGTACTTAAACTGATCCACCTCTTCAAGTAACTCTCCATACAACATGACATTCAACCTCGCACCACCTTCACTTCTCGTTCATCTCATAACCTTACCCTTACCCACAGTAACTCTCAACTTCCTTCTCTCACACACCATTCGAAATTCTGTCACTAATCGGCCAAGCTTCTCTTCCGCGTCTGCAACCAGTACAGTATCATCAGCAAACAACAACTGATTTACCTCCCATTCATGGACATTCTCGTCTATCAGTTTCAATCCTTGTCCAAGGACTTGAGCATTCACCTCTCTCACCACTCCATCTCCATCAACATACAAGTTAAACAACCACGGTGACATCACACATCCCTCTCTCAGCCCCACTCTCACCGGAAACCAATTGCTCACTTCATTTCTTATCCTTACACATGCTATACTACCTTTGTAGAAACTTTTCAATGCTTGCAACAACCTTCCACCAACTCCATATAACCTCATCATATTCCACATTGCTTCCCTATTAACTCTATCATACGCTTTCTCCAGATCCATAAACTCAACATACACCTCCTTACCTTTTGCTAAATATTTCTCGCGTATTTGCCTAACTGTAAAAATCTGATTCATACAACCTTACCTCTTCTAAAACCACCCTGTACTTCTAAGATAGCATTCTCTGTTTTATCCTTAATCCTATTAATCAGTACTCTACCATACACTTTTCCAACTGCATTCAACAAACTAATACCCCTTGAATTACAACTCTCATGCACATCTCCCTTACCCTTATATAGTGGTACAATACATGCACAAACCCAATCTACTGGTACCATTGACAACACAAAACACATATTAAACACTCTCACCAACCATTCAAGTACAGTCACACCCCCTTCCTTCAACATCTCAGCTCACACACCATCCATACTAGATGCTTTTCCTACTCTCGTTTCATCTGGTGCTCTCCTCACTTCCTCTCTTGTAATCTCTGTTCCATTCTCAGCTCCCATCACCGGCACCTCAACACCTGCAACAGCAATTATATGTGCCTCCCTATTTTCCTCAAAATTCAGCAAACTTTCAAAATATTCCGCCCACCTTTTCCTTGCCTCCTCTCCTTTTAACAACCTTCCATTTCCATCTTTCACTGTCTCTTCAATTCTTGAGCCAGCCATCCTTACTCTCTTCACTTCTTTCCAAAACTTCTTCTTATTCTCTTCATATGAAAGACCCAATCCCTGACCCCACCTCAGGTCAGCTGCCCTCTTTGCATTGCGCTTTACTTCCACATTTTTCTCTCTATATTTTTCATACTTGTCTACACTATTACTCTGCAGCCATTCTTCAAAAGCCTTCTTTTTCTCTTCCACTTTTACCTTCACTCCTTTCATTCCACCATTCACTGCCCTTCCTCATGCTGCCTCCAACGAACATCTTGCCACACACATCACTTGCAATCTCAACAAAATTTTCTTTAACTAACTTCCACTCCTCTAAATTACCAGTTTCGCTTACTTTCACTTCGTCATATGCCATTTTCAACCTTTCTTGATATTTACTTTTTACCCCCGGTTTTATCAGCTCTTCAACCCTCACTAGCTCCCTTTTACATCCACCTACTCTATTCCCTCACTCTTTTGCTACAACTAATTTGAGAATGCTGCCGGGTTAATAGGCCAGAACCCCGAAGGGCAAGGCCTTCGCACAATGCAAAAACACACAATAATATATTTAAGTTCGATATCAGTAATGGGGAAACCCCCTCAAGAAGGTAAGAACCAACAAAATAATTATTCTAACAAAATTATAAAAGGTTAGAATACGGGATCACACAATTGTCAGTGCACCGGCAGGAAAAAAGGCTCACCCTTCGCAAAGGGGAACTCTAAAGGTATACCGTAAACCAACTAGAGAGCATATGTAGCACGATGGCCCGACGGACACGCCGTTAAAGTATAGGCCTGGCCAGATACTACAAGACAAAAGAAGAATCCCAGAAACTAAAGAAAAGGCATTAGCCAGTCAGCGAACCAACTGAAGAAGAAAAATGCTCACCCTTCGCAAAGGGGATCTCTAAATCTGTGCCTTCTTAGCCCTGAGAAATTCTGACGTTTGTAACACGATGACTCCAAGTGGTTCCAAAATCTCAAAAACTACTATGACTGAGTAAAAATCTTCCCAAGGAAAGTAACCACTGCCAACGAAACCGGAACTCAAAACCAAAAACCAAAACAGCGAGTCCGTCTCCAACAAAAACTGCCATCTCTAGGCTAGGCTAGCCGAAACTGATACAAACTTACAAAAAGACTAAAATAATAAATTGTAATGGAATTATATATAAAATTGAGTCCTTAGCATCGTGATGCTAAACAAAAACTAGCTAACGTGGAACTTAACCATAAAATTTAAGTAAACACGACAAATAAAAGGCCATCAGGGACTAAGGCCGACGCCATGCTCAGGCATCCTCTAACCAAATGCTAAAATACAAGTCCCCGGAGAGAGCTAAAACCAAAATTAGCATGAACCAAGACAAAGAAAGGTAGATAATCAACTTTGACGAAGAAGAGGGAGCCATATCACAAAACAATTCTTCAAAAACTATTAAAAAAGCGCCCACAAAAATCAACCTCACTGTAGCCACCAGCTGCGTAAAAAGGAAATGGGAAGCGGGATCATATAGGAGCCCTGGAAGGTGATAGGATGTGTAACGGCTCCTTACTTATCCTACCCCTCAGTGGATTAGACTGGGTCGAGTCTGTTTGGGGTGCAGATATCTATGGTTATCTTAGGATACGTCCCTGATTATACACGATATCTTCGGATAGTTGTTTCCGGGGGTTGGAACCCCGTGATACCTGACGGTAATTCTCTTGTAATATCAATCACAGAAATATTATACTGTAGAAAGTTGCCAGAAGGAACTTCCATGAGGACGACATGGCCCGAGCCCAAAAATCCCGATATGAAAGCCACTCTGGAACCATTTAATTTCGTATCTAGAGGCATTACTGTATACAGAAGTAGGCTTGGAGATTGTGTAGTTTTAGCTGCCCTACACAATAGGGGTAATTAAAGCAAAGCTTTCTTTTTTTCATTATAGAAGAACAAAGAAATTTGTTATTTGTGATCAAAAGTTCCTGTTGTCTTTTATTGACTTGATATTTCATATTTCAGTGAATTATAATTTTGTGCTTACACCATTTCAAGTACATATTTTCCTTTGAAAAATTAAGAAGAGGTAACATTTACTTTTTATTTTACAAAAGAAAGAATATTTGTTTCGACACTAAATACAAACCCTTTCGCTCTTTATTTGGGATATACTTTTGGCAAAACTGGGAGACTAGCCATAAGACTTTTAGCGAGGAGTAACTACCCCACCGCTAGTTAGCGGAGGGTAGGGTTAGTACCGGCTACCCTGCTCACACACACTCCTGCGTCATATCATCACTTTTTACTTCTGGCTCGGTGGAGAGTAGACGTTCGTTTTCACCAGCCAAGCTTTTTTTTTTCTTTAGTGGCCTTTAACTAATTTGTTCTTTAATTTTTTTTTTTTTCGTAGTCATTGTGTGGAGAAAAGTTTAAGAGAAATACAAATTATTTGCATTTTTCTTTAAATGATAATTTTAATACTTTTTCTTTATTAATTTTTGTAGCTCTTATCTCAAAATTCCTGTGTCACATGACCCCTTTCTTTGTTTTTACAGAGTAACGGAGCCCTGCACCCAGCAGGGAAGAGAGTTCTAGAAATTTGTCTTAGATTAACTTCGCTGAATTGCTACTGCACTATCTGTTCCTTGTACTAAACCTATGTGTCTCTCACTCTCTCTTATCTGATCTTGTCCCAACGATTTCCAATCGATTACCTCCGTCATTGCACGTAATGGACAAATACAGACCATCTGTTTGCTAGTGTGCCCATGTACATAGACTCATTTGTACTATTCCAGTCTTGGGGCTAAAATGCTGTGAAATGTTCAGTCCTCAAAATAAAGAAAAATAAGGGTTTGTTGACCCAGGACACTACACAGACAGTAAATGGATCTTTCAGTGAAATTAGAGTAGAGGCTGGATTCCCCTTATCATGTGATTTTTATTGTGTGCCCAGAATCCCTGACCCCCCGTCATAGTGTGGGTGCCTCTTTACATATAGTGACACAACTGTCCCAGTATGAGGATCGTATATTAAGTCCCAGAAACAAGTGACCACAAAGTGGAGTAGAATATGTCAGTATGGCCGTGAAACAGCCACTGTCCAGACCCTGCTAACTTACTGTATGGATAAGATATATAGTACGAATGAATTTTTTAAGTATTGAAAAAGAAGGATAATGCAAAATTTACTTAATTGTGTGTGCCAAGGAGTTTGAGCTTGTGATGATATTTGTAACGAAAACTGGTAACAAAATCCAAGTGAGCCATTTGAAAAAGTACTTTAATTTACAAATTGTATATATCTAGATTAAAATGTTTTCTATCAAGTAAATTGCTAATAAATGCACTGAGTTACCAATGATACGAGACCTAGTTCGCAGTGTAACTGCCCATAATTTTTGCAAATACATATATATGTAAGTTTAGGCTTGAAATGTGTATATTGAAAAGTATGTATGTTTTCAAAATTCCCTCTGATTGGCTGTCCACCTTTATCAACTATGAGTTGATGATTTGAATCTGGCGGGTTGAGCAGACAGTTGATTATAATTCTATATTTGTCATGCTCTTTGTAAAATCGAAGCCTTTCAGCTATTCTTTTACAGTTTTAAAAAGTTTTACAAAGCCTTTCAGCTATTCTTTTACAGTTTTAAAAAGGTTATAATGATGTATAGATTATATTTGGTTTGGAAATTATTTCCATAACAAGATTCTGCTTGTAAGTGTTCAATAAGCTAAATCTCACCATTTAGTACTGTATTTATTTTCCCCTTGTCGTGAAAAAGATTCATTGTTTAATCATAGATCAACACTTTCGAGAGTAATGTTTTTAATACAGTACAAGAATGCTTAGTCATAGCTTTGGTTCTAATGAAGTCTAATTGTTAATGTGGAATCATGTTTCTTTCCCAACCTTGATATTTTTTTCAGAATTTGTTCATAGTTACTGTCTTTATTTTTCCATTCGGAAATAAAACTTTTTATTTCATTTTTGTAAACAGTAGCAAGCGTTTCTTTTCCCCGCATAACCTGTCTCCATCTCAGCCACCAATTTAGAATTTGCGTCATTTGCTTCTTTTCTAAAATCTAACCTCAGATTCAAGCTATTCATTATATTTTTTGGGCTCAGGCCATGTCGTCCTGATGGAAGTTCCTTTAAGCCCCTATTACACGTATCCGGTTTCCTATGGCCAACCTGGCCTACGGCCCCGTAGGAAAATTCAGGCTTACGGCTAGAGCTATTACACGTATTTGAACGGCCGGAGGCAAGTGGGTCAGGGTGGCACTGTTTGTGGTGGAGGAGTTACATGTCTTATCTCGACGTCATTCTCGTTCCTATTGCTCTAGCGTGCTACTTAAAGGTGAAAACAAGAAAAAGGAAGATTTGGTTCAAACAATGGCTGCATAAACGACAAAAATACTCTCATGTTAACTTAATGAAGGAACTACCACTAGAAAAAGATGACTGGTTTAACTACATGCGAATGGATCATGACACAATCATATTTGGAACTCTTAAGTCAGGTATCACCTTTAACAGAAAAAAGAACACTTGCATGAGAGAAGCAAATAGTCAACATGAGCGTCCTTCAGCCACTCAGACTGATGTCATACCATATGGTGAGCAATTACACGCTACGTCCTCGGTCCTGACTACGACGGCCGTACGGCCAACTTTAGTACTGGCGAAAGTTCATCCGGCCGGCTTTGGGTGAGCTTTCATACGGCCAATTTGCTATTACGCGTTCCGGTTTGAACATATGCTAGCGTCGTGACCGATGGCGCCGTAGGAAACCGGATAAGTGTAATAGGGGCTTTAGGGTAGCTTCCTAGGGTATATTTGACTACGGTGATATTCCCAGAGAATTTACCTTAAGGTATCCAGAATTCTAACTCCTGGAGCGAAAATCCCTAAATAAACTTAACCTGGGATATTGCATAATATCAGAGGACATATTCTTGACATGCCACATAGAAATCTACACCCCGAATAGAATTAACACTTCAAGGGGTTAAAGTGGCAAGAAAACGAAAAACGAGAATGAAAGGAGAGCTGTTAATAAGGTACCTCTCCTATCCCGCTTCGAGTGTGTAGCTCAACAACTCGGTGTTTTTCCCTGTGTTCTCTCGTGAATCTTGGAATATTTCAACTTTATGATGCTTTCTCCAGCCTCTTCTGCCTCTGGAAAGTTGAGTATTATCTTTGTTATGTATAAATGTAAGCTCTTGGTGTTTTTAAAATAATTTGATAGCGATATTAACGTTACAAGAGCTGGTGCCTGCCAGAGGCGTCCTGGACGCTGTGGCTCGCCATGCATGAGTCATTTAGTTAGCCAGAGCGACGTTCCCGGTCCTAATGCTTTAATAATTCTAGCTATTTAGCTTTACAACAGGAATTCTTTATATGATGCCGTTAGTATTTCTGTTTCGGCGATTGAGATACCGATCCTAGCCTACGCTAGGCTTCGTAGCCTAGGCGTTTGGCCCTAGTACTTTCATGCATGATATACAGATTTCAGATTTCCAAGTGTTTTAAAATTTATTGAAGCTATAGGCAGTTTTATACATATAAGATATTGTTGATATTTTCTTCCATGATCGTATACGAGAGAGTTTTGGTGATTTAGGTAATCGATTCTCTTCGCGCCTAGGCTAGTAGCCTATGGAGCCTTAGTATACTTTCACACACTCCTCGGTTGCTCTTTTCTCCTTGGAGATTAAGTGCAATACCTTTTCCCTCTGTTTTAAGCCTTAGGCTTAACCCTAATGGTTTATCTGAATAAACATTTAGATATAACTATATTAGGGTGTTTCTGTTCTTTCCTGTATCCAGAGAATCTGGCTTCAGGGGTGGGCAGGACATCAGAGTATTTAGTCTGGGTCTGTTTCTTTCTAGCATAGAGAATGAGATTCCTTTGCTAGGCCAAGAGCAGACATAGGAGGCTTAGCGTCCCCAGACCACATCTGAGGTTTCTGTACGAGATGATTCCTTCTTCTAGTGATCTAGCAGACTAGTCCAGTGTTGTTGTTCTCGGATTGAAGGATAAGATTCTTCTTTCCCTCGTGAATATCAACACCAAACTTTGTTTTAGTACTGAGGGAGGTGGCAAGTATTGCCGACCTCCCTCCCATGATAATCCCTAGGCTAGGATGAGCTTTCTTGGCCGTGGGGTGATCTCTTACTAAAGCAGAGTTTGTAAGACCCTCTTCTCCCTTTCCCCCCCTATCCTTAGTAATGGCCTAGCTATTACATCTCTTGGCCGTCGTTCTACATTTGTACCTAGTGTAGGTTAAGAGGTGGAACTGGCTCAATCCTTTGCCGGCCGGCAAGATCGTGCCAGCCGGGAAGGGCCTAACTTCTGTAGAGTGTTCCCCAGACCTCCCTTGGTCTCTCATCCATGTCTGTCAGTAGAGCCCAGTGGCATTGGATAGAAGGAAGCCTGAATTTCACATTCTCCCCTTCCTTTCTGATTGAAGGGCTGTAAGGCAGTGCCGTCTTATATCCTTACATCCATTCTGTTTCTCTTCTAGTGTTTGTACCCCTAGCCCGACTGCCGGCTTAAGTGGCCGGCAGCCGGGCAGGTGGAAGTTCTCTGGTTCCCTTTTACTGCCGGCCGGCATAGGTAGCATACCATTGCCGGCCGGCAACAGAAGCACACCATAAGATCTGCCAGCTGCTACGATTAGCGGCCGGCAGCCGGGTGCTAGTGTTTATAGTTGCCGGCAGAGACTGTCGGCTGGCACACACATCTGAACCAGCGATCTTCCATTCAGTAGTCTGAAGGTAGTATACCTTGGAACTATTTTAAGGTACGTGCCGGCCGGCATGTTATATTATATACAGTAGCCAGTATTTTTACAGTATAGTATATATTGCATGGAGAAAACTATAGTATAGAATAAATTGTAACCCTAAGTTTTTCCAACATACTTGTGTTGACTTATACAGCCTTTTGTGAGACTGTACAGATGAAGAAAGTGAGTTCTTGCTTTATTAATTATCCAGTATATTAAAATTCTTCATATTGGTGTGAGCTACACCTACATTTTCCACTGGAAATACCTTGAAGGTTATTCTAGAATAAGATTAGCCAAATATTTTATTATCTGGAAGGTTACAGCAATCGGCTGGGCAGGAAATACAAGTGTGTGTCTTTCCTTCTTTCCTTTCTAGCTTAGTTATTTTAAGCTATATATATATATTAACATTAGTTATCCAGTGATATGTTTTTCACTTGATACTCATGGAATTTCTTCTCTTTACAGGAGGACCATCCGAAGTGCGGGAGCATGTTCTGCAACGTCCGCAGTAAGAACTTCTGTGGACATGAGTTGTGCAGGAGGCACGCAGCATGCGCACCCTCCAAAGATGATCTCCGGTATTGGGACCCTCAGGTATGTACGATTTGCACTA
Organism: Palaemon carinicauda; assembly: GCF_036898095.1. NCBI lineage: Eukaryota > Metazoa > Arthropoda > Malacostraca > Decapoda > Palaemonidae > Palaemon > Palaemon carinicauda. Next base: position 74,099,459 of record NC_090733.1, on the reverse strand, counting down.
ACCTGATTACTGAGGCATTTGACGCCCCTAAGTCGGCGGAGTCAAGGGACACAGCTAGGGAAAAGCTTCGAACCTGGGTGAGGGGCTTCCAGAAGAATACTTCTGGCCCCTATCTTCCAAGCGAGAAGATGAGGGCTTACCTTTTCCCCAAGGCATCAGCGGATGCAGTGATTCCTCAGCCTCAAGCGGAGATACGTCTAGTTCAGATTCCGGTGGATTCTGAAGTCTCTGACGCCCTACAAGACATCCAACTGGACGATAGGATGTCTGAAGTGTCTGAGTACACCGAAAAGGACCTTCTGGCAGAAGACCATGAAGAGGAGCTGATCCAGGCTCCGGATACTGAGGAGGAAGAAATCGACGAGGGGTCGGTTACACTGGTTCAGGCCCCTGAACCTGTTCCCTCAACATCGTCTGCTATCCCAGATGATCTGGGAAGGACTTTTTCTTCCATCGTTGAAATGATTCAACAGATGCAGAAGAAGAACGATGAGAAGGAAGCTGCAATGAAGTTGGAGATGCGGAGACTTGCAGCATCACGTGGGCCCCAGAAGAAGCTCAACGTGAAGGACCTTCCTTTGTGCTCGGATGCTAATCCTTGGAGGCATGCCGAGCACATACCTATGACAACGGGAAAGATTTTTATTTCGGAGAAGTTGGGCTCAATTCCCTTTGAAGAAGTGGAATTCTGGCCCAACAAGGAGTCTTACCCGGACTGCTATGTCCGTCTTAGGAAGGAGCCAGCCTCAAAGGAAGAGACAGAGCCGAAGGAGGTCATAGTTTTTGACCATAATAAAGCACAAGCTTTACTATTGAGCTCAATGAAAGAGAGGGGCTTCACAAACTCAAAGGTACTTGCTTTAAGTGAGAAGCATCCTTCCTTTGTGGCCTCTCCTACCAGAGCCTTTCCCTTTATGGAGAAGGGATTTCAGGCTGTATTGAAAGCGGTTGAGGCAGGTAAACCATGTCCCTCCTTGGAGGAGTGTAAACCTCTGTCCCTGACCTTATCTATGGACCAGAAAGACTGGAAGGACGTCCATCTTACCTTCTCAGTCGGGAAGTTGGAGGCCGATATTGCCGGACGTCAGTTCAGTGAAGACCTCCCAAAGCTGTTTGATTTTCTCTTGCGCAGGGAGCAAGAGACAAAAGAGAGACTTGCTGCATCGATGTCTTTACAAACGACTCTGGAAACGATGGCAAGTGACCCCAAAGCCCAAGATATGTTTATGGTAGTGGCCAAAACCCATCTGGCCACAGTAACGAAGGACCTCTACAGTTTCGTCAAAGCTAGGAGAGCTTGTAGAGAGTTAGTGTTCGCCTTGGCTGCGGTGAGGCACGAACCGAGGAAACTAATCTCCTCTTGCATATGGGGTAAAGACCTCTTCCCTAGCGAAGTTTTCAAAGAGGTAGTGGATAAGGCCGCCACAGAAAATAGAGACCTTCTCCAGAAGTGGGGCCTAACTCTTAAAAGAAAGTCTTCCCCGGATGAGGGTCCCCAACCTAAAAGGAAGACTAAGAAGCCTAGGCTACCCTCTCGGCCAGCCAAACCTTACAGGCAGCAACAGCAGCAACTTCCCATGACCGCAGTGCCCCAGATGGTGGCACAAACCCGACCACGTACCAGTTGGTACCCCAAGCCGTGACAACTCAGTTACCGGCATTTAACTCAGCATTCGAAAGGCAGTCAACTACCTTTCGCCCAAGAGCTAGAGGAACAGCCAGAGGTTCGTCTAGACGTCCTTCAAGGGGAAGGGGGTTCAAGGGAGGACGCAGTCAAGGAGGCAAGGCCTCAAGTCAACAGCAGCAGAAGTGAAACGCTTCCGGTAGGAGGGAGACTTCATCTTTTTCGGGATCGTTGGACCTTCGATCCCTGGGCCGACAGCCTAATCAAGAATGGACTGGGTTGGAGCTGGTACAGCACCCCACCTCTGTTCCCACAATTCTTCCAACACTCTACCCCCGTTCTAGAAGAATATATTCGAGAACTCTTGGAGAAAAGAGTAATCCAAAGGGTAAAGTCCATCAAGTTCCAAGGAAGGCTGTTTTGTGTTCCAAAGAAGGACTCAGAAAAACTCAGAGTCATTCTGGACTTGTCGCCACTCAACAAGTTCATAGTAAACTACAAGTTCAGGATGCTGACACTCCAACACATAAGGACCTTACTACCCAAACGGGCATTTACCGTCTCTATAGACTTGTCAGACGCTTATTGGCACATTCCAATCAGTCGTCACCTCTCCTCCTACCTAGGGTTCAAGCTACAATGAAGACTCTATGCCTTCAGAGCCATGCCATTCGGGCTAAACATAGCCCCAAGAATTTTCCCGAAGCTTGCGAGCGCAGCTCTCAAACAATTACGCCTAAAGGGAATCCAAGTAGTGGCCTACTTGGACGACTGGCTGGTGTGGGCAGCATCCAGGACAGAATGCATGCAAGCTTCCCAACAGGTGATCCAGTTCCTGGAACATCTAGGTTTCAAGATCAACAGAAAAAAGTCTCGACTTTCTCCATCTCAAAAGTTTCAGTGGTTGGGAATCCACTAGGACTTACTGTCACACCAACTTTCCATCCCTGTAAAGAAGAGGAAAGAAATAGCAGGTTCTGTCAAGAGACTACTAGAATCCAAAAGGATATCAAGACGCGAACAGGAGAGAGTGCTGGGCTCTCTCCAGTTTGCCTCAGTAACAGACCCAGTGCTAAGAGCACAACTAAAGGATACAACCGGAGTTTGGAGAAAATATGCATCAAACGCGCGAAGAGATCTGATAAGACCAATACCGACTCGTCTACGAACGCTTCTCAAGCCGTGGTCCAAAGCCAAACAACTGAAGAAATCGGTGCTTCTTCAGCCACCTCCCCCCTCAATGACTATTCATACAGACGCCTCGAAAGAAGGATGGGGAGGTCATTCTCACCGGAAGAAGGTCCAAGGAACCTGGTCCAACCTATTCAAGAAGTTTCACATAAACTTTCTGGAAGCCATGGCAGTACTTCTTACATTGAAGAAAGTCTCTCCTCGCCACTCGATCCACATAAGATTGGTACTAGACAGCGAGGTGATAGTGAGATGCCCGAATCGACCAAGTGATGTTGGCCATCTTCCAGCTAGCAGAAAAGAAAAGATGGCACTTGTCAGCAGTTCACCTTCAAGGAGTCCACAATGTGACGGCGGACGCTCTATCCAGGTTCACGCCAATAAAGTCAGAATGGTCCCTGGATGCAGGATCATTCTCTTTCATCTTGAGTCAAGTCCCAGAACTGCAGATAGGCCTCTTTGCAACAAAAGACAACAAGAAGTTACCTCTCTACGTGTCTCCGTACGAGGATCCTTTAGCGGAAGCAGTGGACGCTATGTCCCTCGACTCGAACAGATGGTCCAGGATTTACCTGTTCCCTCCGCACAACCTTCTACTGAGGGTCCTCGACAAACTGAGATCTTTCAAGGGAAAAGCGGCAGTAGTGGCTCACAAGTGGCCGAACAGCGAGTGGTTCCCTCTGGCATTAGAACTACAGCTGAAGTTTCTACCACTACCGGATCTAGTTTTGACTCAGCGAGTTCAGAAGTCGACTGTCTGCGCTTCATCACAGAAAACTCGGAACCTGCAGCTCATGATTTTCTCTCCCTAGCAGTGAGAAAAAGATTCGGGATATCAAGAGACAGTATAGACTTTTTAGAGGAATATAAGTCCAAATCTACCAGAAGACAATATGAGTCATCATGGAGAAAGTGGGTGTCCTTTGTCAAGGCGAAGAACCCATAAAAGATCTCGACAGACTTGTGCTTATCATTCTTCATCCACCTCCATGGTCAAGGTTTAGCAGCCAACACAATATCAACGTGTAATCCGCCTTGACAAGACCCATTCTATATGCCTTCCAGGTCGACCTCTCTACCAAAATTTTTAACAAATTTCCGAAGGCCTGTGCTAGGCTCAGACCATCAGCACCTCTGAAACCCATTTCATGGTCTCTAGATGAGGTTCTTCATTTTGCTACAATGATGAATAATTAGGAGTGTGCTTTAAAGGATTTGACCCAAAAAGTTATATTTCTGTTTGCACTCGCTTCGGGGGCTAGAGTTAGTGAAATAGTAGCCCTCTCGAGAGAGGAAGGTCATGTTCAGTTCCTAGATGGGGGAGAACTGAACCTTTTTCCGGAACCAACGTTTCTTGCCAAGAACGAGCTACCCACCAACAAGTGGGGTCCCTGGAAAATCTGCCCTCCGAAAGAAGATGCATCTCTATGTCCAGTGGAGTGCCTAAAGGTCTATCTTCGTAGGACTTTAGACTTTAGGGGAGGTCAGCTGTTTAGGGGAGAAACATCAGGCTCAAATCTATCTCTGAAGCAACTAAGGGCGAAAATCACCTATTTTATTCGCAGAGCGTATCCAGATAGTACACTCGCAGGTCATGATCCGAGAAAAGTTGCCTCTTCCATAAATTTCTTTAATAATATGGATTTCGAACATCTTCGCTCATACACTGGCTGGAAGTCATCCAGAGTATTCTTTAGACACTATGCGAAGCAAGTGGAGCAACTGAAGAGGTCTGTGGTGGCAGTAGGTAGTGTCGTTGAACCTACTATTTAATTCTGCGAGGAACAGTGAAATTAATTGGGACGATTAATTCAAGGGTGGGTGTGTAGTCACGGACTGTTTCTACAGACTAAGTGTTAGGTCACTAAGGTGTCCTCGTTAACTGTTCCATATACAAAGGTGAACCAAGCATAAGTGCAGACACGTGTGCCAAGCGTTTCTGACGCCAGTGTGATTGAATAGTAAGACAGACTTTATGATTTTAATATCTCGATATTAAAAGTGGCGCATATATGTTCTTTCCTTTCAGATGAAACAATTTTTTCTGCTTACTATGATCCTTATGCTTATTTGTTGGTTATCCACATCTTATAATTGCATAATTGTCAATTAACCTATTTTTATTTTTATGTTTGTCAATAAACTAGTTCTTGTGAACCTTCCGTCTCATTCGCCTGTGTCATTTTACTAGAATATGGTTTAGCATTACTTTAAATTATGGATAATTTTAACATGAATAATCCTAAAGATTGTTCCTTGCTACAAGCAAACATTCATTGGTTTATGCTTTCCCCAAGTAGGAAAGACCTCATACCCTATAGGGATGGTGGTGGATATGCAAATTTATTCCTATTCGGATATAAACCTTTGTCCAATCTAGGGATAAGAACGGCACACCGGGGGACTTGTCGGTATTTCATATCAACACGGGTGGTTTTTATACAAACTTTGCTTTACAACATATAGGGTGAGACCGCTATATGGGCTTGTCTGTTAGTCATCCATAGGTATATGTACTCCTCAAGACTTTTTCCAGTCTAGTATGACTCTTCCCTGTAGGGGGGCAGGAAGCACTAACATGGTTTATACTTAGATGAAATGATGTATGACGGTAACATCATAGGTCTCTAGGTCTATGCTGACCAAGAAATACTTTCTTGAGAGTACGGCAATGCTCTGGTATACTTCCATCTGGACGACATGGCCTGAGTCCAAAAAACGGATTCTGAGCGAAGCGAAAAATCTATTTTTGGGTGAGATAGCCATGTCGTCCTGATGTACCCGCCCTTCCTTTTTAATAAAAAGGGCTATAGGACCCCTCCCTAAAATGCAGTATCTGTAGCACCTCGTGTATCGCTACAAGGAATGCAGATGGCACCGCCGGCTGCGCTGTGTACACACTCGAAGCGGGATAGGAGAGGTACCTTATTAACGGCTCTCCTTTCATTCTCGTTTTTCGTTTTCTTGCCACTTTGACCCCTCGAAGTGTTAATTCTATTCGCGGTGTAGATTGCTATGTGGCGTGTCAAGAATACGTCCTCTGATATTATGCAATATCCCAGGTTAAGTTTATTTAGGGATATTCACTCCAGGAGTTATAATTCTGGATACCTTAAGGTAAATTCTCTGGGAATATCACCGTAGTCAAATATACCCTAGGAAGCTACCCTAAAGGAACTTCCATTAGGACGACATGGCTATCTCACCCAAAAATAGATTTTTCGCTTCACTCAAAATCCGTTATGTACTGTATACTGTTGGTTTCCCTGGAATTAAACCATCGATCATACTACCTGCTTTTTCCACAAACCCAAGGCAAGAAAAAATGATGGGAAGTTCAGAAGTTATTGCTTGGTCTCCTTGCCCAGTATAAAATTAAGAGGTGGTTCCCGGTGCCCAGTTCATTCTTGATTGTTTACTTTTTGCCCAGATCTTTGGGCATTCTACCATATTTTATTGTGTCATAAAAAGCTGTGGTGTGGTCGCCATTTGGACATTAGGCAGTCTGGGCGTTACGTCTGGCCACCGTCCGCAAACCATTACATAATTTTTGGTGCCCAGACCAGGGAAACACCAAACTTTAGACATGGCATTGTCATCAGCCAGGGGCCGAAAGGCTAAGAAGAGTCTTAATCGGGATGTTGAGGGCCTCATCTCGATTGTTAGTGACCTGGCGACTCAGGTGAGGTCCCTGACACTCCAGGTGGTGGCGCTAAAGAGCGTTGCTGTCACCAGCGTGCCACGTTGCCATTGGGGTTACAACCACAGTGATCACCTTCTACGTTCTCGTATTGACCAAATTTCATTTGTCTGGCAATTCCTGTTACTGGAGAGGGGCCAGTGATTGGAGGTCTCCAACCCCCTCCAGAGTTCTCACCGGTACTCCCACCTGTACCAGGCTTCCTGGAGTCTCCTGCTTGGAGTGGACCTCTAGCCTCTTGACCTGTTCCATCAACCAACCCTTTTAGTCTGCCAGGGACTTCAGCAAGTGGACTAGGGGAGTAGTTCCTGGATACCCAGGCAGTAACCAGTAAGCTGGAAAAGGCTCCAGCACCTACAGCTGTGGCAGTTCTAGCCAAGACAAGGGCCATCCCAAAGCACAGGCGCTAGGCCAAGGAAAAGACCAGACCTGCTATACCCGAAAAGACGATGTTGTCACAGGAGTCTACCGGTGAAGATTCTGGTAGTGAGACTTCTGGTGATGCTTACAGCTCCTGTCCCAGTGCCAGCTCAGCTGACATTGTTCCTACTGACCATTGCCAGACCCCCCCCCCCCCCCCCGTTAGACTGCCGTCTGTCTGATCTGCTCAAGATCCTTGACTCTAGGAAGAGCCCCAAGCCTGGGATCTTCCAGCTAAATAATGGCCAGAGTTTTGCCCGATTCCTGAGGGATTTCGAGGCTTACTGTGCCAGTATATATGCTGCAGGAAGCTCCGGTCGGTGGACTGCTGAGCTGGGAAGGTTCCTGAGGTGGGAAATCAAAGAGGCTTTTTCAGCCATGGTGGTTCTGAGATCTCATACCCTAAGATGAAGGAATGCCTCCTTGACTGGGGTCGAAAGCAAGAGAGATACGTGATGCAGGGAGGAAAGCCCATTTTTGCAGTGCCACCTGTGGTGAGGGCAATCTTTTGAAGATCTATGCCATGCGGTTGGCCTCGTCGTAAAGGTCGGCATATCCTCGGCATAGGTTGGACCGTAGAGAGATGAGACAAAAGCTCCTCAAAATGGTCTCAAGCAAAGCTGCAAGATGGCTGGAGCAGTCTCTGGCCACTATCAATGTCTCCGCTGGCCGTCAGGCCACTTGGCAGGATGTCCTGCACCTAGTGAGTGTTTTCGATGAGGCATCCCATCAGCGAAGTCAGAAGGCAGAGGACTTGGCCATTAGCCATGTAGGACAGACATGGCATGGCTCGTATGCCGACAAAGTTGCCATGGCTACCCCCAAGTGTTCACATGTACCTGACAGAGTGTATCCACGCACTCCTCCTTGACCTGTCCCAAAACCTGCACCTGTGAAAGTGCACCTGCAACCATCATGCACCGTGGATAGATCTCCTCAGTTCCAGAGGACTGTATTTGGTACATGAAACCAGGGCACCTTGTGGACGAGTATCACAGATGCCTCAACCAGTGCCTACGCTGTGGCTCAGACAACCACCATGTCGCACAGTGTGGGCAATAAATGTCCCCGATGCACAGATCACCTGTCCAGAAGACAGCTACTGCCTGCACCCCTGGGAGGGAGACCACCCACGTCCAGACTCCTTCTAGGTGGGAAGCACTACCGGTGAATGCTCCGACCCCGTTGTCCTACTCTGGTTCAACCAATATCAGGGAAAGGCGATATGGGAGTGAATCTTGAGCTTCTTTTCAGACTGTTGGGAAGGAGAAGAAGAAGAAGAGCAAGAAGTCAAAGCCCAGGAAGTCATCAAGAACCGAGGAGTATCATAAGGCGTTAAACACCAGACCTTCGGTATAGAAGATGGGGCTACATCGAAGGAGGGTGTGAGTGCTAGGAAGCTTGCTCCTAGTATGCCAGTGGCAGCCTCGGAAATCTTGATTTCCAAGGTTACCCCTCAACTTGAAAAGTTCATTGCACATCTAATGACTCGTTCAAGATTGGCCAGTGATAACCTGTCCATAGCTTCTCCAACTAACTCCTCCAGGAAGGAAGCAGGAACTGAGGCTGTTTTGAAACCATTCGTAAGGTTAACCTGATGCAGTTGGCTCCAGTACCGCACATGATTGTCCCAGTGACCATGTCTAAGTTGCCATCGGGAGTGTTGGATGCTCTCATTGACTCTGAAGCTGAGGTCAACCTACTGTCATCGAGTGTAGTGCAGGATTACCAGCTGCCGATGGCACCCGACACCATTGGTCTGAAGGGTTTAGGGCAAACAGGACCTAATACCTTAGGTACTGTACTGTTGACCCCTATACTTCGTGAAATGATGTTCACCCTGAGTGTGTTCCATGTAATGCCTTTAGGGACTATGACTGAGCACGTAGTGCATGGTTACCAGTTTTGAGAGGAAAATAGGGTGATAGTTGACGGAGCCTATAATCGGCTGAGCGTTGGCGGTACTCTCCAAGAGCCTCTTTAGGAGTATTATGTCCCAATACATGCAGCCTGTTGTCAGCAAGTGGTTTACGCACTTAAGTCTACGCGGCTTATTCAATCCGGATTGCCATTATTGAGCCCGTACTTGTTCCTGTTACTGTAGATTTTCCTATGGGGCTCAACACCTCTTTTAGGTGTTCTGCTTGTCCGTCCAACTGTTGGCTGGGGATGTATTATGATAACAACATCATAACTCCCAGTCTGTCAAGAATAGCTACAGCAATCCCTGGCATCCTAGAACTGAAAGATGGAAAAGCCTCAGTTCTAATCAAGGGTTTATCTGAAGGAACTGCCAATATCAAGAAGGGTGATCTCTTGAGGAAGGTGTTCACCATGGTCATAGTGGATGCTCCTCTATCCTGCCTGATAGCACAGGTGTGTGACCTGACACCTGAACCGAGTGTATTGGGAGGGATATACAATCTGTCTATCTCCGATGAACTGGACTCTTCTCAGAAGGACCAGTTCTGTCAGATGCTTCGACATCATCTTCCGGTCTTCAATACTGGTGATGATAATGTGGGAGAGTTCTGAAGCACACCAATACACATCCACCTGTATGATGAGACACCCATTTATCAGAGGGTTCAACGGTTTGCAAAACTTGTTGCTGATGCCATCGAGGAACAGTGCAAGGAGTTGCATGAACTGGGTATTATTAAACCGAGCATCTCTCCTTGGTCTTCACCCATTGTTCCAGTCTGAAAAAGGACAACAGTATACAGTTGAGTGTGGACTACGGTACACTGAATAAGGTGACAGTCTCTAATAAGTTCCTGATGCCAAACATGGTAGACTCTGTATTTGGGCTACAAAGAGACAAATAATTTATAACCCTTGACCTGATTCGTGGATACCACCAGTTACTATTAGCGGAGGACAGTAAAGAATACATGGCTTTCTCTACCACCTTTCCACACTGGCATTTCAGATGTTTATCATTTGGACTGAAGAATGCACCTGCAGTGTTTCAGAGAGAAATGCAGAGTATTCTACAAGAGTTCCTGAAAGCCAAGGTGGTTGTTCACATTGATGACATCTTGACCCTTGGGGCTTCTTTCGAGGAACACCTGAAACTGGTGGAACAGGTTTTGACTAATCTCCAGAAGCACTAACTCAAGATAAAACTTGGGAAGTGTTCTTGGTTTCAAGCCGAGGATAAGTATCGTGGTCATCAGGTTGGATGTTATGGTATGCTTGAGCTGTCAGAATAAATAAAGAAAGTGGAGAACTTCCCTAAATCTACTACTGTGCATGAACTGCGGGGATTCCTGGGACCGGTATTATCCTCATTTGCTCAGAGATAGCCAAACCGTTATCTGCAAAGGCTGGAGGGCGTAAATCCCAAGGGGTCAGAAAACAGAAGTTGACTGCAGAAATGGACTGTGCCTTTGAGTGCTTGATGGAACTGATCAAGGAGTACATTATGTTGTCGTATCCTGACTATTCCGCTGATGCTAAACCCATGCAGTTGTTTATTGATGCTTCAGGTGAGGGTGCTGGTGCCTGTCTGTGCCATGAGTCATTGGAGCATCCAGGGGAGTGTCAGGTGAAAGCTTCATGACTCCATGACCTTCCTTGACTGCAAGACCCGGTATTGTTAATATTATCATTACTTGCTAAGTTACAACCCTAGTTGGAAGTGCAGGATGTTATAAGCCCTGGGGCTCAAACAGGGAAAATAGCCCAGTGAGGAAAGGAAACAAGGAAAAATTAAATATTTTAAGAATAGTAACAACAATAAAATAAATATTTCCTGTATAAACTATAAAAACTTTAACAAAACAAGAGGAAGAGAAATAAGATAGAATAGTGTGCCCTATTGTAACCTCAAGCCAAGCAAGAGAACTCTAACCCAAGACAGAGGAAGGCCATGGTACACGGCTATGGCACTACCCCAGACTAGAGAACAATGGTTTGATTTTGGAGTTTCCTTCTCCTAGAAGAGCTGATTATCATAGCTAGAGTCTCTTCTACCCTTACCAAGAGGAAAGTGACCCCTGAACAATTACAGTTCCGTAGTAAACCCCTTGAGAGAAAAATAATTGTTTGGTAATCTTAGTGTTGACAGGTGTATGAAGTCAGAGGAGAATATGTAAAGAATAGGCCAGACTATTCAATGTATGCGTGGGCAAAGGGAAAATTAACCGTAACCAAAGAAAAGGATCCAATGTAGTATTGTGTGGCAAGCCAAAGGACCCCATAACTCTCTAGCGGTAGTATCTCAACATGTGGCTGGTACTGGCCATCCTACTACCTACTACTCTACCATTGAGCGTGAGTTGGCTGCTCTGAAATTTGGAGTGAAAACCTTCAGGGCCTTCCTCTATGATCAGTTCTTCATAATTATTTCTGAATACCGTCCCCTGATGTATCTTCATGACATAAAGATGGTGGACATTCGTCTGGCATGGACACTGTAGAACCTGTCCAAATTTAACTTTGTCGTTATCCTGTCCAGGCGATCAGAATGCCGCAGCAGGCTGGTTATCCTGCAGGCCTGATTTAACTAACTGTTTGCTTGCTACTGAACCTACCACTCCCTTGTTGCCTAGTGAACTGGCCTTGTATAAGGAGGTGGTATTGTTCTAGATTCTCTCATAGAATCCTTGGCGATAGTCATGAACAGCTTGATGGAAGGGTCAGGTGTTGCACCCGACTCTCAGCTGAAGGGAGCTAAGCTCTGGGATGCCTAGTTCAACAGTTTCTGAAGGACGCCAGTCGACTAGGCTTCAAACTGAACAAGGCTAGCAGGAACAGGATCAAGGCAATGCATTTTACAGGTACAGTCCAAGCTCTGGAGTGGATATTGGCAGCATCTAAGCTATTGAACCTGGAAATCTTGGTAGATTGGAATCCCACTTGTCTTGTAGTCTATCGTGATCCATCCGTTACTGAGCCTCAGTGAGTGCATTTTCAGTGTCGGTCTGGAGTGCATTTTAACCTTCTGGTCGAGCTCTGCAATTGCATCCCTCCAACTGACGTAATTCTAGGCCATAAGATGGAGGTGAAATTTTGTGTGTCCGACACTGAGGGCTTGGTCACTGATTATCATGAAGCACCAGAGCATTGTCCTATAATCCACTACTTGACTGAAAAGGCACCTTGTCAGTCCAGTTGTAAGCATGTGTCTCAACACTTAGCAGTAGGTTTGGTAATGATACAGGAAACCTTATTTTGTGCGGTTGTTGATACAGGGGCACAGGTTTGCCTTGTCAATGAGTCTGTACTGAACCAAATTGGCATAAAATTCTAGGCACTATCAGGAGAACAGCTAGAGGGGTTAACTGGTACCTGCACCAGCATTCTAGGCTACGTCCAGTTAGAGGTGGACTGTCCTTCTTGGTGGAAACTACCGCTCTTGAACTATGTGGTGGTAGCTGCCAAAGACATTAACTTTTGTTTTGTCCTTGGTAGGAATCGACTGGATGCAGCCTACCTGATACTGGATTCACCCCGAGAACAGTTGGTGTATCACAACACTGCTGTTCTTTAATTGTATATCAAGGTATTCTCAGTCTCCCTGCTGCATTCCGGGACTAACATCATGAAGGTGACTGACCCTGACCCTAATTGTGGAGTGTTCTCTGGGAATGCTCTTCTGTCCTGTAGTCAGGTGGTCAAGATACAGGGAGATCATCGACAGATCTAATCTGTCATCAAGATGATCTACTCCAGAGTCCCAGCATCACAGGTCCCATGCTCCTATTTGCCCTATAGGAAACCAGGGTTTGCTAGTGAAGTGAAACCCAGATGGCTCGGTAGTCCTGGTAGTCACCTTCAATGTCCTGATTGACCTAGTTGTGGAAACACACCTCCAGAATGCTCTCTGTGGATCGGGAAAATGACTTCAATGGTCCGTCAAATCGTTTGGCACAAATCTTAGATCGGGGATATGTGCCAGACATGTTGCGAATGTCAGATGTGTAAGGTTTCAAGGGAGGTGGTTGCCCCACCAACCTTGAAAATAGTGACCTCTTCTCCTTTTGAATTGGTCACTATGGACCCTGTGAGTCTCCCAATAACCAATACTGGTTTCATTGGGTGTCAGATGGTAGTCGACCATTATTCCAAGTGAATGACGGCAGTACCCATAAAGAATAAGATGAGCTGTATGATATGCCAACCACTTGAAGACCGAGTTTATCCTCTTATTCCTCGTGTTCCAGTCTGGATATTGACTGACAAAAGAAAACTTACTGTCCTACGAGAACTATTACTCAGCCTGAGCCCATCCTTAAGTCAGCTAGGACTTATGAGAGGAAAAGAGGACTGGATGCTTGGTTATATCCATCAGAAAATTTTGATGAAGCTTCTGTGTTGAAGCATGAATTGGTTCGAGATCGTGTGATTCTCCAACTATAGGAGAACAACCCCAATGAAGTGTGTGAAACCCCAATTTTGACTCACGAATTGGGTTCTCTTTTGGGATGTCTTTCCGAGAGGAAGGTGTTCCTCATCATCCAGGGAGTTGGGAATTCTGGGAATTTTCCAGCATTCCTTTGTTGAAACCACTTTCTGCTGGCTCCAAGAGTTCCAGTCCAGACTTGTTAAGAGCTGCTAGTTTAGAAAGCCCTGTTTTTAACTCAGCAGTGTCCTTTTATCATGACCATGACCTTCTTGGCTTTTTGCCACCATTGTGACGACCGACTGTTGCCTGAAAATCCCGCCTCTAGTGGATTTAGTACCCCTTAAGCAAGGTCAAAAGGTCTCTGACCTACCTCTAGTTCAGCCTCTAGTCATGGAGTGAAGGCCTCGTCTCATTGATCAAACGAAAACTGCGGAGGGGAATTGTCCTCCACTCCTAAGTCACCTCAGAATTCGAACCTTTACAGACATTCTATTGGAAGATTGAAACACTGGTCGGAACTCAAGGCTGGAGTGACTTTCTGTATTCTTTTAAATCCCACTTTCGGGTAGTTAAATGGCTGTGCAACGGGACACCTTATGTGAGGAAATCTGTATTGAGTCATGGTTTTGTGTAATTGTCAAATAAATAATTGTATTTCCTTGACTGTGACTAAGTTTTATTAGTTTTTTTTTTATTTTGATTGGACTGTAATAGTCCAAAATCAATATAATAAGTTTTGTACTCTATAAAATTTTATTTTGGACTACAATGAATATCAGTTCTAATTTTTCCTGGATAGTTTTATGACTGTATGCCTGTAATAGTGTTAAAGTCTAATAATAACTGTGATCTATTTTATTGTATTATTGGAGCATTGTTGAAGGGATGGATGATCATCCTATTTTCAGGTTCTATGTATATTCATTGTTTATAATGATTTATCATCTATTCCCACCACAAATATTTTTTTTTCATATCACTGAACTGTTATATAGAGTTGGTGTAAGGCATTGTTGCTAGTCATGAGACAATTTTGAGATGGACTAAAGAGCTAGTGAGGGGGGAGGGGATAAAAAAAATATAGTTAAGGGAAAATTCCTGTGTCTCATGACCCGTTTCTTTATTTTCACAGAGTAATGGTGCCCTGTACCTAGCATGGATCAGATTTTGGAAATTGGTTTCAGTGATAATGTTTTACGAATTCCATGGTGCACCACATTAGTGAAAAAAGTGCCAAATGTTAAACTTAAAATAGTTAACTTACTAATGTAAAATATAACAACATTGTCTAAGGATTATCACACTAGTGTGTTTGTCTTCGTGATTACCATAAAGTGTCAGATCTGTGGAAATATTTCACCGATAACATGAAAGGTGCACTAAATCCATTCACTCTGACATATGAACATACGTGGATGACCTGGTTGTTGAGAAGCTGGGCAAAGCCGTTAATGGAAAACTACTAGACACATAAAAAACAAGGCTGTGTAGTAAATTTCACAGAGGTAACCAAGGAAACCGAATGAGATATTTGAGACACAAGAAACCCAAAGTAGCTAAAGTTTCTATCTCCAGTCATTACTTCCCAATTACCTTTCAAGCTGCACTTTATAAAACACAAGTAAACACAACCAAAAGACCTACACTTTGCCTATATGAGTGTAGTGTGTAATGGGTCTAAGTTAGCTTTTGTAGAATGTGTTGTTCAGTTAAAAAAAAAAAATACAGTTGCCTTTGAACGCCATGTAGAGCATTATGCATGCAATTGAATTTTCCTTTCGAAAGAAACTCCGAAGTGTGAGTAAATTTGACGGGACTAAATATTATTGTGAAACACCCTGGCTGTGATGAAATGATGCTTGTGGAGGATGTTCATTTTTCCAGCAAGTTTATAGGAGGAGGAGGAGGACAATTTTATGCTGCACACACATACATACTGATATTAACTTTAGAAATATGGTAAGCTTTATTGAATTTTTGTGAGTGATTTTTTTCAATAAATGTATGGCTTACTGAGTAACCTGTTCTCGATGATTTAGTATCAATACGGAAGTGTTCAATATGTGAACGTTTTTTTCGTCAAATCTTTCATTTTTAGTCTAGAGGTTATCTTTTCCTTATCTGATTCTTTTTCTTCTCAAGACCACCATTATTGTCCTCCCTTCAGTTGGAGTGGCTATCCTGGAGGGTATTTAGCCTTGCATGGTGTATCGGCTCCTCCATGTTGACCAGTTTTTCCGACTTTTTTTTCTATAGTCTATGGGTTTGATCAATCACTTTATTTATATTTTTGTACATATTGTTTTTGTTATAATTCTTGTTAAATCTAGTTTTTAAGTATGATGTCTCTTTTTTATTACCATAAATTCTTGTGCTGTCTGGAGACATTGAGCGAAATCCGTGACCAGTACGTCCTAGATTTTGTCAAGGTTGTCTACTGTATTGCAATAGTCGTGGTCTTCACGCAAATATTCAAGACCTCAGAATTGTGTCCAGACAGTATGATATTCTTTTAAACTCAGAAATTTTGGTTTCTAATATGAGGTACTCATCTGAGCTCCTTATAACTGGTTTTAAGAAGCCAGTAATGTTGAAACGTGATGCCATCCCTAGGGCCAGGGAAATGGCGGTGTATATCAGGATTGAATACCCTGCTTCTCATAAGTCCTGCTATGAATGTAGATGTCATGAGATTCAGGTAATAAAAGTTTGTGGTAGGCATAACAAATTTTATTTGTGTTCGATCTACCGGAATCCAGACATGGATGATTCTATCATCGATTGTCTTCTTACCATTATGGCTAAGATACAAGAAGATAATAGAAAGGCTTCTTTTGTCTTTGTTGGGGATTTCAATGCTCACCATAGGGAGTGGTTAAGTTCTATCTCTCCTACCAATCACCATGGCTTAAGAGCTTTAGACTTTGCCTCTGAATTAGGCTGTGACCAAATCATAAGTGAAGCTACTCACAGGTCTGGTAATTGCTTGGACCTCGTATACGCTGACTCCCCTGGCGTTATAACAATTAAAGTTGGTTCTCCAGTCAGGACATCTGATCATGCTTTGATTTCATTAGTAGTGAAGCCTGAGCAGCCTGTCCCTGATGTATCATACTCTTGTAAAATTTATATGAAATCTCAAGCAGACTGGAATGGGATTTTGCATGATCTTATGTGCTTGAATTGGTCACAATTATATAGCAGTGTTGATACTGTTGTCCCTTGGAATGAGAATCTAGTCAACATAATTGATAGGCGTATCCGTTCTCGTTTGCTAAGGTACCAGTGAAGGACAAACCATGGTTCAATGATGATTGTAGACGTGTTTATTAGGAGAAGCAGGAGGCCTATCATCTTTGGAAGGGTAACAGATCAGATCTGACCTAGAATAACTATACTCAACTTAGAGCTTTTGCTCAGAGAGTTTATACTTCAACTGAAAAAGAATACAATTTAACCATAAAAGAAACTCTTTCTGGTACAACTCAGGAACATAAATGGTGGTCAACCCTTAAATCTGCACTCTTTGGTGTAGATGCAACAGTTCCTCCTTTACTTAAACCAGATGCCTCAGTCACTCACTGTCCAAAGGAAAAGGCAACCCTTTTGGCTGATGTTTTTGACAGTAAACAGAGTAATGAAAAACTTAAACTTCCTCATTCCTATTTTCCTGAGGCTAAACTAACTAGATTAGCTTTTCGATCTCGCGAAATTAAAGCTCTGTTGATGGACCTTGATGCTTATGGAGGTGTAGACCCAAATGGTATTTTTCCTTGTTTTTTTTTATATAAAGACTGCAGATTTCTTAGCTCCAAAGTTATCTGTTATTTTGCGAAAGTTAGCAAGAAGAGGAACTTTTAGCACTTGTTGCAGAATTGGTAATGTTACTCCTCTATGTAAATGTGTTTGAGGTAGCTCAAGTCCAACTGATTACTGCCCAATTTTCATAACTCACATATTATCTAAAGTTTTTGAACGTCCTCTGGCAAAACGTCTTAATAGGTTTGCTGAAGGTAATCATCTATTCCCTGGTTTGCAATTTGGTTTTCGTAAAGGCCTTGGAGCATGTGATGCCCTTCTTACAATCTCCAATACTGTACAGAAATTCCGTAATTATGGTCAGGAAGTTCGTATGATTGGCCTTAATTTTAGTGCTGCCTTTGACAGTGTTAATCACGAGGCCCTTGTTTTCAAACTCAAACAGTTGGGAGTGGGTAGGTCGTTTCTTAGCATCATTATTGAATTCTTAAGTAATCGATCTCAAAGAGTTGTTGTTAATGAGCACCATAGTGAGTATAGGAATGTGATATCTGGTGTTCCACAGGATAGAGTTCTTGGCCCATTACTTTTCATACTATATTTATATTACATGTAGTTTGGCCTAGAAAAAACAAGCTTGTTGCATATGCAGATGATGCTATTCTCTTTGCATCAATTCCACCCCCTGAATGTAGATCTGGGGTTGCTGAGTCCCTTAATAGAGATCTAGCTAAAATTAGTGCATGGTGTAAATTATGGGGTATGAAGTTGAATCCTAACAAAACTCAAAGTATGATTGTAAGTAGGTCAAGGACAGTGGCTCCTCAGCATCCGAATCTCAGTATTGATAATGTTTCTTTCATTTTGTATGACTTTAAATTTTAGGTGTGATTCTTGACAGCAAATTTACTTTAGAGAAACACATTAGGTCTGTGTCTTCTTCAATTACACAAAAAAAAAAAAATTGGCTTTTTGAGAAAGTCTTTCAAGATTTTCGGTGATCAATCTATTCTGAAGAAATGTATTCATTCTTTCATTCTACCTTGTTTCTAGAATTTTTCTCCTGTCTGGTCTTCAGCTGCTAATTCTCATTTTAATTTGTTGGACAGAAACTTACGGTTTATTAAATTTCTTATTCCTGATCTAGATATTAATCTTTGGCACCGTCGTTCAATTAGTTCATAATGCATGTTGCATAAGATTTTTCATAATTCTGACCATCCTTTATATTCAGATCTTCCTGGACAATTCCATCTTGTTCCTAATACTAGGCAGGCAGTTAATTGTAATAGCCAGGCATACTATACAGTATTCTAGAATTCTCATTCCAGCTGTGACCAGGTTGTGGAATGATCTTCCTAATCGGGTAGTTGAACCACTAGAACTTCAAAGGTTCAAAGTTGTAGCAAATGTTTTTGTTAAGCAGGTTAACATATGTCTTTTTATAGTTTATATATGACATATCTGTTTTGACGTTGTTACTGTTTGTAGAATAATTTATTGTTAATTTGTTCTCATCCTTTTTTTTATTTCCTTATTTCCTTTCCTTGCTATTATTCCCTGTTGGAGCCCTTGGGCATAGAACATCTTGCTTTTCCAACTACGATTGTAGCTTGGCTAGTAATAATAATAATAATAATAATAATAATAATAATAAAAATAATAAGAATAATAATAATGATAATAATAATAATAATAATAATAATAATAATAATAATAATAATAATAATAATAGTTATTGTGGGACTGAAATGTACAGGGATACTAGGTTTTTCTTACGATACAATATTCTTTTTATTTTAGTAATAATCTTTGTTTCAATGCACTTCGTCCATGAGGGTCTTTTACATTCCAGCCTGTATTAATTCATTGTTAATTTTTTCCTATCCTAATGTTCAAATAAATTGAAATAACACAACGTTCTACCTGGAAACCGTACTGGTCATCTTTATATAAGACTATGTGCATAGCACTGCGGAGACGGTATAACTCTAGAAAATAATATTAGGAAACTGAGGTTCTAGCTGGGTCCCCTTGCCCAGTATAAAATCAAGGGATGGCGCCCAGTGCCCAGTTCTCTTGACTGTTTACTTTTTGGCCCAGATCTCTGGCTATTACACCACTTTTCTTTATGGGTAGTGAAATGTTGGAGTGTGGTTGGTATTTGGACACCAGGCAGTCTGTGTGCTACATCTGGCCATAGTCTGCAAACTACTATTAGTGTGAGCGTTCCGGTTTTGGAGACGGCATACTGCCGCATAATCCTCAAGGACAGAAAATCTTTTCTTACAATCTCTTCCCTTTGACGCCGCTCAACCCTTAGCCTGGAAGCCTCTCCCGCTTTCCTTAGTGCAGAGGCTCGGTCCTCCTCCGCATCCGCAGGGAAGTTGTTCTCCGTGTGGGTGCTCCTTCACCTATTGAAATAGACATTGCTTGCACCCTGTGAGTTCAACGGAGGGAAGGCCGCTTGCGCCCGACTCAGAGCTTGACTTCGGTCTTGCTACTCTACGCTGATGACGACGCACTCCCTCATTCTGCAATTTCACCCGGCGTAGGGAGTGCAAAGTCTGAAGCTTGTACCTGCGCCTCTCAGGGGACACCTTTCCTGTTCACAGGTTAGGTTATCTCCCGAGTGGGTTTCTTCAGACCTGACGATGATGCACTCCATCATTCTGTGATGGCAGCTGGCGTAGGGACTGCAAATTCTGAAGCATGTTTCTACACTTCTCGGGGGACACCTTTCCCGTTCGCGGTTTAGGTTTTTCACCATAGTGGTTTTTTCAGTGCTAACGACACTGTACTCCATCATTCATCTAATGCAGCCTGTGTAAAGAGTACAAAGTAGGAAGCATGTTTCTGTGCCTCTAAGGTTACACTAGGTTGTCTCTTGAGTGGTTTCTTGAATAGCTGACGATGACGCACTCCCTCATTCTGCGATTGCAGCCCGCAAAGGGAGTGCAAAGTGCTAAGCATGTCCGTGTTCCTGTGAAAGTTGCTGCTCCTGCCCCATCACCACCTTCACCGCCTGCTTCTACAGCAATTCATGATCATCATGCTGACAAAGGTGCTCTCCCTCGTTCTGAGCCTGCTCAGCCGGCGGAGGAAGGGCAAAGTCCCGAAGCTTATTTCTTCTACTCATGGTGGACACCTTTGCCGTACACAGATTCGGTCCTCTCCAAAGCAGTCTTCGCCACACGAGATTAAGAGAGGGTTATGGATTCGTCCATCCCCTTCTCTAATCTCTCGGAGTGTGGCTCGTCAGAACATGAAAAAGATATTACGCGCCCCGTGCGAGTTTGACGCTTCCACCATCCGTAAGCCTTTCTCCTAGCTGACTCATCTCGCCCAGCTGACTTGTCTCGTCTAGTAGACTTGCCACGCCCAGCCCTGCTGCAGCTTGTGAGCTTGCAATCGCCCATCAGCTCGCGATTGCCCGTCAGCCTGCGATCGCCCGTCAGCCTGCGATCGCCCATCAGCTCGTGATTGCTTGTCAGCCTGCGATCGACCGTCAGCTTGCAATCTCTTGTCAGCTTGTGAACGCCTGCCAACTCATGATCGCCCATCAGCTCGCTTCCCGGTTCCTCTTTTTCCAGCAACAGATTCCAGCGCCTGATGATTACCCTACTCTTGATCGCATAGACGAGCTCATGCCCAGTCTCCAGCCCGCCACTGAATAGCAACCACTATTCAGTGTCGTAGTGCTGCCCAGCTTGCGACTTCCCCTTTCAAGGTAAAGTTGCCCTCCGCCTTTGACTAACAGCATTCCGGCTTGCGGGTAGAATCACCGACAACCAGTGATGAGTCTTGGAGGCCTTGCCTCTTGGGGTGGTCATTATCGATTTCGTTCGACGAAAAATTTCTCTGTTAAGGATCCGGGAGCACTAGCAGCTACAATCCTCACTGCAAGCAAGCACACTGCTCTTTCGAACAAGACTCTCCTCCCACTCTACTTGTCATACACAATAGACCTTTAGAGCTATTATTTCAATGATCGCTTTTCAAGTCTCCTAGTGAGTCTCCTTATCTAGACGACACACGTTAGACTTTATCCAGAGCCAAGCTAGCTCTACATCATCAACACTAGTTCTAACATCCGTGATACCACACATGCGTGCGCTACTTTGATGCGCTCTTGATGGCGGCAGCACAGAACTCCAAACTACTGCTTCTATGGGTCATGCTTAACACGATATGCAGTTGAGGGAGTTTAGCGCACACTCCCTTCTTGGACCCTCTTAACAAGAGAATTCCCTGATGAAGTCATTGGGCTTCAGCACTGCACATCATTCCCATGCTAAAGCCTTGTGGCGGCAAGAGGGGTCTCGGACTGAGGAATTTTTTTCCTCATTTTGACGCTAAATTTCTCTCAACCTATTTCTATTATTATTGCTTCATCCTCCTTCATATTTATTAACTGTCTCCAACTTTGTTGTCAAAACTCTCTTACCCATTTCAGTGTCCAGATCTTTTTTGAGGGGACAGCATATCCACGATTGTATTCTTTTTTCAAAATCAATTGTGGGAGCTGTGGTGGTCTCGCCAACTAACCGATAATGTTTGGACACCTAGGAGTGTCAGTACAGTATTCCCATATTGGCTCGCAAATTCTTGTGCTGAAAATGGGAAACAGGTCTTGCAGCTGTTATTGGTGGAGGAATTAATTTCATGAAAGGATAATGGGTTCTCATTTGGGATGTCAGAGAGTCTAATTTTCTCCCCATTCTTTTTTTTTTATAATAGTCATCATTAACCCCCTCCCCAGAAGACAAAAATAATGAGTGAAATTAATGTTTCTTGTACCCCTGGACCGTATGGTGAACCCCAGACACTGTTGAAACCTCTGCTAATTTAATTAGGGAAAATTCTGTTGATGATCTCGGAACTAGGAAGGACCATTCTACTGATACTCCAAAATTGGGTAATTTTGGTATCACAAGGAAACTTCGAATCCTCCATGTTACCCAAACTCTAATAGAAACAAACTATGATAATATATATAAAGTATTTGAGTGTTATGGATGTATAAAAGAAATAAGAATGAAACTTGAAGATGCAAAATGGGATTAATGGATATCTTACTATAGTCATAACGGATATGTAATATTATTGATATCAAAATTAATAACTTAAATATAATGGCTGCTCTTTGTGATAAGGTGCCAAAGGATTTGGATGTTTATAGACCTGCAGACTGGTTTGAAAAAGATGCAACCCCATTTCAGTTAGGGGAGGGGAGTAGTCCTCAATAAAGACCTGTATGAATTTACAGAGGAGAAGATACTTTTCAGGTGTCCAATAAATGTATGGAAATTGCATAAGGTTCCTTGAACATCAATGACTATACTTACTTTACAGAATGCTGATGTACCTTAAATTATTATTGAAAATTAAAGGATTAAAGTTCGTCCTTTAAAGCAGAATTGTTTTAAAATTTGGACACCCTTCGAAAGTTTGTAAAAATGAAAAAATGTGTAGCATGTTATCCAAATCTTATCATGAAGACTGTACAGTTGAGACCAGGTGTATAAACTGCAACTCTAATCATAAATCAACTAATAGGAGATGCAAACTGTATAAGTTAGAGGAAGGTACCTTCAACAAATCCAGTTTAGAACATAAGTGTGGGACATGCAAAAAGACTGCTGAAAAAATCAACTTTCTATACAAAGGCCTTAAAATCAAAAGGAAATTTACCACAGGAGACATAAAACCTCCTAGTACTCCCAGTAATTATAAGAAAAGAAATACTTCATCTAATAAAGTGCTGTATGACGAGGTAATCATATTGCCTTCTTCTAAGCTTTGACACGGTGTATTATAACTGGGTCATCGCCCATTTCTCTACATCCTTCGTGCCCCATTACCAACAAAGGTGCTAACCTCTCTCAGGCCATATCATCGCCTGCTTTGATGGAGGTTCCACTTGAAACCAAGTTCCCAGGCGCACCTGTAGTGGGGAAGGTGCAAAAACCTAGTAGCTCACCACCTATTAATGGGAAAAGAGAGGGGCCTCCATCCCTCTCACCCCCTTCCACAAGAAACATTAGTCCTGATATCAAATAAATATAATGTTTTGTCTGTTGATATTTCTCATCAAACGGAAGACAATTTAAATAAATCAGAAATTCAACTTGAGGCTCACCATCCCCTACAACAATTAGATCAAAAGGACTAAAAGAAAAACACAAATGCAAAACCCAGTTTATCAAGACCCTCCCTCATAAACCCACCAGGAAATAGTGTTAGATCAAATATTGCTAATGGGAAGACTTCAGCCAATGTGTCTTCCGAAAATAAACCATAGTTTTTTCGTCTATTTTGTAATGGAATTATTAGAATTTAAGGGCTAAATATGAAGAACTTAACCTCCTCCTTCATGAGCCCTCCGCCATAATTATGTCTACAGGAGGGCAAATTTAATGATACTCTTGTCCCCACGAATATATTAGTTACAGGACACTATATGACACCGAGTAGGGAGCCATGGCGGAAGTTTCATATATGTTTGTTGAGATGTTCCTCAAATATCTTTGTCTATTTGTACACCTCTGCAGACAGTGGTTGTACAGATTGATATGGGGGAAAGAATATACAATTTGCTCTCAGTACTTTCCTCCAAATGATAACATTTTGCATAATAATTTAGTAGAGGAGATTCAACAACTCCCTCAACCTTTTCTTATACATGGATATTTTAATGGTAGACATCCTTTATGGAATGATGTTTTAGCAAACACGAGGGGCAATACCATATCATCAATTGTGGAAAATGAGGATGTCGGAATCCGTAATACAGGAGAGCCCACACACTTTCATGTTCAGACAGGTACCATGGCATGCATTGACCTTTTAATTGCTAGCTCCAACTGCCTTCTTGATTTCGAATGGAGTATGTTCCCACCACAGGTGTTGAAAGTGAATAATCAGTATGTGACTGAAGCAACTGAGGTTAGCAATGCCCTGGCTGATCATTTCTCATATGTATCGAGCACATGTGTAGCAGCTCCTGGTCACCAGTTTACTGTAGGAGCATTGAAGAACAGAAAATACTAAATTTTGAAAAAGAAAAAGAAGAATCCTATAATGCTCATATTACTGAAAGAGAATTCTTTTCTGCACTTGCTAATTCCAATGATACAGCCCCTAGACCCGATGAAATTTCACATACAATGATTAAACTTGTACCTGTTGATACCAAGTTATTTATTTTAAGCATTATTAATATAATATGGCCTTTTTAAAACCCGGTAAGGATAAGTTTTTAGCAGCAAACTATCGACAATTGCATTGACATCTTGTTTATGTAAGGTTATGGAGAAGATGGTCAATGCAAGACTGGTATGGTACCTGGAGAAGAAAGGTATTTTATCACCTATCCAGTGTGGATTTAGAAAAATGCACTCAACGACTGATGTGTTGATAAACCTCGAGTCCTCAATTTGTTAAACTTTGGCCTCAAAACAACACCATATGTCTTTTTTTTTACCTAAAAAAAGGCATATGATGCCGCATGGAGATATGGTATACTTAAAACCATTCATAATTTGGTTACAGGGAGAGCTATCATTGTTCATTCAACCATTTTTTTCAATAGATTTCTTCAAGATTGAGTAGGTGAAATGCTGTCAGAGGAAATGTCAGAAAGAGGAAGTTCCCCAGGGTAGTGTGCTTAGTGTAACCCTATTTGTATTAACCAACAATGAGATATCCTCTGTTATTCCTCAAGATATTCTCTCGACATTGTTTGCAGATGATCTTTCCATATCATTTGCTGAAACTAGAATGTCAATGTTTGAGAGAAAATTACAACCCTCAATTAACAAAATAAGTAAATGAGCTGATATGAATGGATTTAAGCTTTCGACAAGCAAAACAGTTGTTGTCCACTTCTGTCGTATTCGGGGAGTACATCCAGACCCTGATAGGTACATCAAAGGTCAATGGATCCCGTGTATGGGAAGTTAGATTTTTATGATTGATATTTGATTGTAGGCTTAAATGGGTTCCTCCCTTGAAAGCTTTAAAAGTAAGATGTCTTGAGGGTCTGAATCTATTAAAAGTTTTGTCCCATCAGGGGGGCAGACCACAAAATTATTTCAAAATTAAACAAAGCTTTATTTTTTTTCAAAAATCAGTGATGGGTGTGAAGTACACTCCTCCGCCACCCCAAGCCAATTAAAGCTATTGGATTCTATCCACCATGCTGATATTATATTGTCCACAGGAGCTTTTAGAACTTTGCCTATCCCAAATCTCCTTGTTGATGCTGGAGAATTACCTTTAGATCTTTACCAAAAGTCTTCTATTATTGGGTGTTTGTTTAGGTTGCAAAGCCTTCCTAATTCTATAGCCTATCAGACTTCAAACTTTGTAAGGCATTGCAGATATTTTGATTTACACCTCAACGTTATGGTTTTTGAGTAAAGTGATTAATAAACAGTCTTGATATAGAAAGAAGTAGAGTTCTTCCATTTAGGATATCACCAATCCCCCCATGGAAATTACCAGATATATCTTTATGTAAATATTTTTTTGGTATAAAAAAGAACATGACTGAATTAGAAGCCAGGTCTCTTTTGATGGAACGTGTCGAAAACCTTAGGGAATCGACTTTTATATATACTGATGGCCCCAAATCTGATGCTGGCATTTGATTTGGAGTTTATAGTAGTTCTTTTAATTGTAGATATGCACTTCCTCTAGTATTTTACATATTTACCAGCCGACCTACATGGTATGCTAACCGCTATTGAGAAAATAGCGTTAAAAGAGGAGGGCAACTTTACCATTTTTAGTGATGCAAGAAGTGTCCTACAAGCTTTAGAAGTTTTTAATTCTAGTAACCCTTTAGTTTTAGTTTTCATTATTGGCCTGAAAGTTATAACACTTCGATTTTGTTGGGTGCCGACACATGTAGGTGTCGGGAAATGAGGCAGATTCACTGGCAAAGAATGCTTCAGCTGTGTTGCTACCAATATGGTATCTCATTCCATGTAATGATTTTCTACCAACATTCAAGAATTTTGTTTATGATAATTGGCAACATCATTGGGATACTTTAGTTGAAAAGAAGATGAGAGAAATAACAAATGTTATATCCCCTTGGAAGTATAACGCGAGGCCCCGAAAGTGGGAGACTACTCTTTGTCGTCTTCGCATTGGTCACCCTCTAATGACACACGAGTTTCTGCTAACTGGCCAATATCAACTTAATTGCTATGACTGTTTGATACCCTTGACATTGAGGCATTTATTGACTGAATGCCCCACTTATACCATGGAAAGAAATAGATACCTGCTTGAGGTTCGAGGTGAGGATGGCAGATTCATCCTTGCCATGATTCTATGATATGATGTGTCACACAATGGTAGCGGCATTTTTAGATCTATTTCAGAAACCTGCTTCTGAAAGCTATTTAACTTTTATAATGACATATTTGCATTTATTATTTTAATTAAATATACTTTTATTCTTTATTTATAGTAAATGATATTGGCATCAACGACCTTCAATGTCAGGATGCTTGAAAACTTCAAATCAATCAGACAATCTCTGTTCTTGGAACCTAACCCAGCACTTGCCAGTGATGGGAGGGGCAGAGCACATTTATCAGACTTGGTGCTTCATATCTCACACGCCACTTGAAATTTGTTTTCATACAAGTACAGTGGAAACGGATTCCCAATGCAATTAGAACTTTTCCATAAGAGCTTTGGCTCTCGACACGACTCAAGAGATCATGCAGATGTTTAAAGGTCCCGCGCATGCAGATGCACAAACTTCTTCATCGGCTCACTGGTTCTTGTAAGCGTTCAAGAATGTTTGTCCCTCATGAACGTTCATTGGATTACTTCTATTACTACTACTACTTCTACTAGTGGGCTGATGTGCCAGGTGCGTTAGTGACTAGGTTGCTTCATCTGCTCCCTGTTGTTAAACTGATGGTCACTTGTTTTGGTATATGGTTACCTTACAATTCAACATCTTCATTGGATGACAAGATCTACGTTAGTCGTGCATGCGCTCTCATCCATACACTGCCGGACCTCACCAGGAAGGCAGAACATAGTTCTACACAGCAGTTACTGCAACAGAATCTTTCGATCACTTGCTCCTGCCTCCTTCCCCTGTGATTTGTAACGGGACTCAAGAAATATAATCTTTCGGGATTATTTTCTCCAACTTCCCTCCACGAGTTAGAGAACTCTTAGGATCACTTACATGGTTTTGGGTTCCAATTGCTTGTAATCTCCTCCTTGCCCCTTCACACCTGCATAGGACAAAATTTTATTAGGGTATTGAATCAGCTCGTGCTTACGTTTACGGACTATAACAAACACAGATTTGAGGAATCCTCTCTTCTTACACCCTGTCACCATTGGCCCACGCTCCCTCGGGACTTGTGCATAGCAACTTAAACCCTCCATCCTCAGGACGTCTCTGGGAAGGCTATATACAGCCAACTCACAGCTTGACCTGATCTGGTTCATCAACACTCTGACAATGACATTCTCTCTCTCAACCTGAGTTCGATTAGCAAGCGGTATGAATGCTAAGTCATAAGCATCGGCTGGATATTTTATACTGTATGGGGGTAATACCTTTCTCACCTGCAAGTTGGTTTACTCCGTAGTGGCTGTGATACCCCTCCTACGAGTTTGGATTACTCATCACTTATTCAACCATGATTCATTCAACCAACATGAATTGTCCAACCAACAGGACTCCTTTAGTCCCTGTAGCGAACCCTATGGATGGATCACACAGGACCCCTTGCCAAACTCTCACAGGAGTACTGTACTGGGGATCGACTTGCACGAAACTCCAGCTCGTGAACAGGTGATCCAAGTTGAACAAAGAGCTTTCTCCTGCAAGGGCTTACGTGAACACGAGTCGTTCGTGAATCTTACCAAGTGACCTAGGTCAACTACAGGGGTAAAGAATCTGCAGTTTGGCTACAAAGAACATGCACATCATCACAACCCATCCACCTTTTGAGGTGTGATGGTGGTTCTCTATAATCTACTCGAATCTGATCATCCATACAGACATCTGGACTCGGGTGCTATGTCATCAGTGCATGATTACGTTTTTCATCAAAGAGTCTCCGAGCTTCTACAGTCAACTTTCTTGCAGAAAAGCTTCGGTAAACTGGTCTCCAGTTTTTGACATCTCCTCCTGGAACAAGTTTGTTCAACAAACCTCGTTCAGGATTGATATGACAGGCTTGATCAGATGAGCAGTGTGACCCGAGGACTTAATGTATTGAAATTGGGAGGCGCACCACCAGATTCTAGTTCCTCTGTCTTCAAGGAGGGATCTAAGACTTTTCCTATACATCCGGTAATACCCATTGTAGATGCAGGTTTTCTTCCCATTGGATCCATGAGAGCAGCATTCGATTGTTAAGACCTTTGGATGACTGGCTATTTTTAGATAACTTGGGTCATCCATTCTCCATCACTGTGTCAGACTTCTCAAGATTGGCCGCTATCTAAGTATTGGAGTAAAATCTCGAGAAGTCATCCCTTCAGCCAACACAAACTGGTATTCCTTTTGGAGAGGATGATAGCCCCTTAAATTTGCTGCCACCTCATCGATTACCCCATCTGAGAAGTTACTCAGCCTGAAAAGGACACCTGTCCTCCTAGGAGCGCCGGGTGAGTGTCAGAACCCAACCTCCTCAGGGAGTTAGATCTTCCACCTGTTCCCTCCGGATTTTAAGCTCTTTTAGAAGCATCAAGGAAAGGGGGGTCACACATGCGGCATCACATGACCTTCAGACTCTAGTCCGATTCTTAACATCATTGCCACATGAGCCTCCTGGAATAAGGGCAGTTTTCTGTCCCTCCAACAGTTCCTTCACTCCAGCTATTCCAACAATTCCCTTCGGGACACTCCATAGTGTTGATGAATGACACCATGGGAGTGGCTTATATCCAAACAAACAGAAGTTTCTCATCACAGTACCTATGCCAAGTAGTTGGGGAAATGCTAGGTGGATGAAGACTACTCAGCACCCATGCAACTCTGTTCTACCCAGACAAGGAGATGTTCTGGCAGACAATCTGAGTATTGACTCAGATAGTTGGCTATGAGTGATCTTTGGATCTTAAAGTACCCAGCAGAGTCCCGAATTTGCAGGTTCCACCGACAGTAGACCTGTCCGCCACATCTCTGGTCAACAAGCTTTGAGGTACTGCTCGTCAGTACCTTTTCCCCAAACACTCGGCTAAGGGCCTTCTAACAAGGGGCAGTAAAAATGTCTACGCATTTCCCCCATCCCCTTTGGTTGGCCTAGTAAGAATATCAGTCAACAAAGAAGGGCATCCAGGCCCGTCAATGAATCTCTTAGCTCCAAGTTAGCCCCAGGCAGAATGGTTTCTAAATCTTCTACATCTGTTCTCAAAGGTGACAAGGGTCCTTCTTCACGTCACAATCTTTGAAGACAACCACATGGGAAGAGGAGAGAGTCTTTTTGCGCAACCTGGTGCAGAAAAATGTCCATATAACCCCAGAAATCATCAACCGAAGTCTACCAGGCAAAACAGGCAGCCTTCTATGGTGTAGATAATGGAATGGTATCACCTCTCCCGACGCCTCTACTCCAGTGATAATGGAGTCTCTTCGACTCTTCGGGGAGAAGACTCCTCTCTGTCTCGACGGTCAAAGGCTACCGCTCAGCTTTGAGCCTAGCCTTTGATGGAAAAGGGGATTTCCTCTTTGTTGGATTTGTCTATCTTCATACGGAGTCTCCAACATACCTGCCCTCAGCTGGAGGTTAGACCGACTATGTGGAACATGGTCAGGTTTCGTGATCTCGGAAGGAGCACCCTTGGTGCCACTGTGTCAGACATCAGCTCTTCACCTGACACTTGGGACAACCTTCCTGTTCGCCCTCACCTCAGACAGAAAAATTAAGGAACGACACTCCCTTTCTTACAACAGCAAATTTTCCTTTCTAGGGTTGGGGACAGGTAATACTTGACTTCGTTCCTGAGTGTGTCTCCATTCACCAGACCCAAAATACAGCAGCAACAGATCGCAGATTCGAGCCCTTCCGGATTGGGAGTCTTCGTAATGTAATCAATGACCCAGATCAACTGCTACCTGGTCCAGTGAGGAGCTTGAGGTGTTACCTCAAATGAGCTGCAAGAGCTGGCCCCCGAGTGAGAGCACTCTTCGTCAGCACAGGGAGGGCCAAGAGAAGGATCACCAAGATTACGATCTGCGCATGGATTCGCAAGGTCATATCATTAATATCATTACTAGCAAGGCTATAACCCTAGTTGGAAAAGCAAGCAAAATGCTATAAGTCCAAGGGCTCCAACAGCGAAAAATAGCCCAGTGAGGAAAAGAAACAAGTAAATAAATATACTATAAGAGAAGAATAAACACTCAAAATAAAATATTTCAAGAACAGTAACAACATTAAATTAGATCCTTCAAATATAAACTATAAAAACTAAAAAAAAAGTAGAAGAGAAATAAGACAGAACAGCGTGCACGAGTGTACCCCCAAGCAAGAGAACTCTAATCCATGGCAGTGGAAACCCATGGTACAGAGGCTATGGCACTACCCAAGACCAGAGAACAGTGGTTTGAGTTTGGAGTGTCCTTCTCCTCGAAGAGCTGCTTACCATAGCTAAAGAGTCTTGTCTACCCTTATCAAGAGGAAAGTACTCAATGAGTAATTGCATTACAGTAGTGAACCCCTTATGCAAAGAATTGTTTGGTAATCTCAGTGTTGTCAAGTGTATAAGGACAGAGCAGAATGTGGAAAGAATAGACCAGACTATTCAGTGTATGTGTAAGGAAAGACAAACTGAGCCGTAACCAGAGAGAGGGAACCAATGTAGTACTGTCTGGTCAGCCAAAGGACCCAATAACTCTCTGTGTTATTACCAGGATTGACTACTGCAACTCCATCTATTACAATTCACCAAAAGTGCAACTTAAGAAATTACAAAACATGATAAACTGAGGAGCAAGACTGATAAAAGGTGTCCCACCTAGAGAAAGGATCACCCCTGTACTAAATGATTCACACTGCCTGCCGATAAAAATGATAATTGAATTTAAAATAATGATAATAACCTACCAAGTTATCAGAACTGGTCGTCCAAAATACTTAAGAGAGTTGCTACATATTGTGCAGCCAACAAATCGTGTTGACACGAGAATAGTTACAGATGGCTTCAAACTATTGGAACCTAGATATATGTCTACTGTAGGCTCCAGAACCTTTAAATATGCAGCCCTGACACTATATAATAAGCTCCCACGAGACATCCGAATGATTGAAGACATTAAGGCTTTCAAGAGGAAACTGAAGACTTTCTTATTTCATCAGTCATACAACAGTAACGATTTAACAGTAAATGAGCAATACGCAATATGAAACGTTAAATACTCTGAACGAATAAGGTAAAAGGACAGTGGAGGTCCTGTAGAGAGTGGGGTTCCCCTGCTGTATGGGACCAGAAAAGCAGCTGTCAAAGTAAAGTAAAGTAAGTAAGTAGTGTAGTATCTCAATGGGTGGTGGGTGCCCTGGCCATCCTACTACCGGGCATTGAATCCTGAGCCTTAACTTCAGAAAAGGAGACCTAGAGCTCATAACGTTTGAGGCCTAAGTATGTCCCTGGCGTTTAAGAAGAACTACTCTGAAAGCGTCAAATGACTGCCGACCACTACCTGCAAGACGTGATCCTCAGGAACATGAAAAAATTCTCCATTGGCCATGTGGTGGCTACACAACAAATGCTTTAAACACCTCAGGTTCCTTGATGGACAAGTAGCAGATGAGGGAGGGCAGAGGTTACCCGGGATTAAATCTTGGATGAATGACAAGAATGACCGGCTTATTCTTTCTTCCATCTTCCCCTCCCTGGGGAACAGCACCTATGGTACTGTACTCTGCAAGCGCTGTCCTCCTCTGACTGCAGGTGTGTGAAAAAACCCCGGGCAAAAACCAGCCAATTGGTTAGGACTTCCGCCCACCTAAGGGGTAAGTCATCTCTAATTAAGAGCAAAAGGGTTTGCATTCAGTGTCGGAACAAATGACAAATTTAAAGTAATTTGTATTTTTCTAACGATACAAACTTTGAGCTCTTTATACAAATTTGGCTCTCCATCACCTATCCCCGGTAAGTTCTGCCTGCAAGAAAAAGTGACGATAGAACATAGATGTGCGTGTGAGCAGGATAGCCCGTACTAAACCCCTACCCCCCGCTAACTAGTGGTGGTGTAGTTACACCACGTTAAAAGTCTTATGGCTAGGCTTCCAGCTTCGCCGAAAGTATACCTAATAAAGAGCTAAAGGTTTGTATCATTAGGAAAAAGACAAATTACTTTATATTTGTCATGTTAAGTCTTCTATCAAAATTACATATTCTAAAAAGGTTACTGAACTTTCAAAGTAATTGTGTCATTTGTGTAGAATCATATTTAGTTTTGAGGTTACTTTTAAGTGAAATCTTATTCACTAACCTTAATCATTTGTATTTGTCATTGTTTGTTATTTTTCACAGGGAAAACATAGAGCTCTTAGAAAGAGAATTTCTATTTTGGGAGAACAACAGATCTGTGATAGTAACAGACAACCAGGGAAAGACGCATAAAGTAGCTCGCTACATATCAGAAGTAGGTGAACCAAGGCCCGAATCTTACAGGTAAGGTTTCTATGACGAGAATGTTTGATATTTTTGTCTTATTTTTCATCTTTAATGAATAAAATGGTGTACTGTAATGCAATTACATAACTAATTTGAATTCCTTTTGGCCAAAATAATAAAAATTAAAACATTCCCAAAAGGTTAAGTTTCTTCCATGGATTTAAAAAACTTTTTATTCATAAAATCAATGGGTAGCATGCCATTTTCAAAAAGCCTTCATTTCATCCCTAGAACAAATATATGGTCTCTAAGATTTAGATAAATGGGGCTTTCAATGTAACTCATAACTGAAAAATAGGTCAAAGAAAAAATAACTTGGGGAAATCATTCGCTACTTCAAACATACGGACGTACTTATCTACCAAGTGCCAGAGAAATTGAAGAAAAGAAAATAACGACAATGATTCTAAAGGCAGTTTTTGGCCGAGTGCATAGAGGCTCTAAAGTCACCAGGGATCCGCTAAAACCTCATCTGCTATCTTTCTGTTTTTTTTTTTTTTTTTTTTTTTGTGGAATTGAAATATTCAAATATTTATTCATACCAACTGTTGATCACAATGTGGACATTTGAGCAAAGGACATCGGAGTGCAGTATGCATTCAAGAACCAAAATTAAATCTTTTTGGTACAGTGACTTACATTTCTTGGTAATTGTTCAGATGTTGAAGAGCTTCTAGATAGAGGATTTTACTGCTGATCACGATCTTCAGACTATTCTGTACTATCACTACTATTATAATTTTTGGAAGGATACCCTCTTTAATACACGTTTTATCGAAAGTAATTGGATGCCTCAGTTGCATTAATCTAATAAAAGACCTTTTCAATGCTTTTAATAAGTTTTTCCTCATTATTACTTTATTTTGCAAGTAGGCTAATTGCGCCATCCTCTTTCTCTATGAAAAGGACGAAAGCACAAATAAAAGTAACTCTCTTTACCGTGTAAGCATAAATAGCTTAATGTTAATGTACCTAATCTTTGGGTTAAATTTAGTCGAAAAAAATCGTTCAAAGGTTGGTGATTGAAGGTCAAATGTAGGTGAGTATTTTTTAAAAGTTCCTTAATCATGCTTTTCAATCAGTAACGGACATCAGTTTGTCTTCTGGCTAATTTGTCAATGGATAAGTAGATGGTTGTGTGCAGTGTATATATATATATATATATATATATATATATATATATATATATATATATATATATATATATATATATATATATATATATATATATATACACAGTATATATATATATATATATATATATATATATATATATATATATTCTTTCGAAGCTGGTTTGGTGTAGAGTAAATAATTTATCAATGTATTTTATTTATATATTTCATTTGTGTATTTGAGGTGAATAGCCCAAGTAAGGTGAGTTCCTCTCATGTAGATATAAGATTGGTATGTAAATTACGTAAGACTTTCGTCGTTGATTTTATTGTATTTTTCATTCAAATCAGTATATGTAAATTTACGTTATTTTTACGAATTAACTTTTTATTTCACGTATTTTGTTATGAAGTATTACGTAAGCTGTTTAAGATTGTTATATGACTATATGAGGTATGAACGAGGGCTTATGTAAATCTTTTCTATTGCGTAATTTTTGTGAGAAAATACGCAATTCTTATATTTTCCACATGTTTTGGGAGGTTCTCGAAAACCCCCGTGTTAGATTTTATTTTTTTTTCATTTCCGAGGACAAAGGTGGGCGGAGCCAGCTGAGAGAGTTGCTGTACAGCAAGGTTGATTTTCCTGTTCAATACCTGATAGTTGATAACTCTGGCGTTGATAGGGCCGGCCCCAAGCCACGAGAATATTAGAATATTCTAGAAGTAACTAACTCATATATATGCACCCCCAAGAGATGCATTAGCAGCAGAAGAGACCCTCCCTATCCTGTGAACGAGCCAAAGTGTATCCCTCTTTCTCTCTAGTATCTATAGTGTTTCCTTTCCAAAGTGATTTTGTGCCCCAACGTATATGGTGTGTTGAAACGATACAAAAGATGTTAAAGGTGAATTTATTGTGTTGTGGTGAGTATTGGTAATGTGGAAATCTTTGTAACTGGCCCAGTGAGATTTATGAAAATATGTGACGTTATCAAGTTTATCAGTTGATTTATGTAAGTTCTTTAAGAGTTTAAGCATTAGAGTGTAATTATTTCTTTTGTCTTAGTCTATGGTTTTATTCAGATTTAATATTTCAAGTAGAGATTATATAATCTTCATTGCGTTACATTTTTGTCATAATCTAAGTTTTGTTCAGACTTAATACTTCGAGTGATTTGTTTTTTTTTTATTATGCAAATTCTTTTAACGTGTTGCAATTTATATAGAATATATTTATTTTTGTAAAGAGTGTATCATTCCAATCACCCGTGTTTATTTCAGTATTCTCTTGTACCCCTGTTAAATAATCGAAGTAAAAGGTGGATTTAAATAATGCTTATGAATAATTACCCAGTTTTATTTTGAGTGTAGTTAAGAGGCCTTTGGATATTCAGTGTTTTTATATATTGCTGTCTGGGAGTTATATAACTATCTCAGAGCTCGGGTGTTAATATTTTCATGTGTAACAGATTTTATGTAAAAACAAACAGGTGAGTTTGGAACTTCAGAGGTTGTGTAGCTTGCCAGAAGTAATATATATAATATCATATTCAGGTTCCCAGACCACAGCACTATAGTATAATATATTTTTGTTCCAAGACCCTTGGGATCGAGGAATCTGTTTTAAATATTGGTGATAACAGGGCCGTGTTTTGATTAAAGGTTTTGAATAATTTAGTGTTGATAGGATTCTGTGTATTTTTAGGATATATTTTTTGGAGGTAATTTTTTTATTTTTATTTATTTATTTATTTTTTTTTTTTGTAAAAGTACAAGATGGCACAGTTTAATATCCAGGAGTTTTTGAATAACCCAAATGTTCAGGAATTGTCAGAAGCTAATGTAACTAAAGCTCAGTGGCTCTATTTTAATAGTATGTGGAGGCCATGCAATCAGTGGAATGATTAAAGCCCATATCAAGTGTTAGCCTTAGAAGCGTTGATAAACTCAGGGAAATTGTCCGAACAAGATATTGTAGCAGCTGGTGAACTGTTGGAGGAGGCTGAAGAAGAATTTGTAGCAAAGCAAGAACCAGTTGACCCACAAACTGAAGGCATGAAAGCAAAAAGGGATGTAGAGGCTAAGATTCGACGAATTGCAGTGGAGGAGAATTTGATCAAGTTGAAGATGATGGCAGAACGAGAAGAAAGAGAGAGAAGACGGGAAGAAATGGAAGCAAGACGAGAAGAGAGGGAAGAAGCCCGACGTGTGAGGGAAAGAGAGGCAGAAGAAGCCAGAGAGGTCGCAAGACATGCGAGGAAAATGGAAGAAAAAGAGAACGAGAAGAAAAAGAGAAAGAAGAGGCAAGGGAAATAGCACGACATGCGAGGGAGTTGGAGCTGTTGAATGCTTGTACACAGTCAGCAACGCAGACAGAGGCGACCCCTGCTATGCCCGATTCTGTGTTTAATGTGGCGAACGCCCAGAGGTTAACTTCAAGGTTCACAGAAGAGGCTCATTTTGATCATTTTGAAACGGTCGCATCGATGATGCAATGGCCTGATGATAAATGTTCTGTGTTGTTGCAGAGTGTATTGATTGGGAAAGGCCGTAGTGAATACTTTTCCTTATCTTAGGACTGGAGGAAGAAGTATCAAGAAGTAAAGAGGAGTGTTGTAAGTGTATCAGATGACCCCTGAATATTATAATGAAAGCAGTTTGAGGAAGGATGAGAAAATGACTTTCCTGGATCACGCTTATAAGGTACGACGATGTTTTAAGAGATAGACAGAGGCTACTAACGTGAGGGAGATGGCTGATTTAGAAGAATTGATAGTACTAGAACAGTATATACAAGGAATTCCTGAATATATTCGAACGTACTTGAGAGAGAGAGGTGAAAAATTTGATAAAGCCGCTTCGCTGAGTGAAGATTATAATATTATCAGTTGTAAACCCTCCTCCGGTGTGAAGTTTCAACTGTCATTCCTACCATGTGTCAAGTATTTTCCAAACCATGGAAACAAGTTCAGCAATAACTATATGAACAAGTTCAATAGTTACAGCGAAAGTAGCACTGGTACTGTTCCTAAACAGAATGTGATAGTAGCCCAGCAACAATCATCGAATCATCCTACTTAAGTATCGTGAAAGACGTGCAGAAGGTTAATTTTGTCTGTTTTAAGTTTGGCAAGAGAGGCCATATCAGTAAGGAATGTTGGTAGAATCAACCGAAAGCAGTTGCCCAAGTGGTTAAGGATAATTTGACTTCACAGAATGCGAAGGCGAAGAAACAATAGGGAAAGAACAAAGAGGAAAATGAACCAGCCAACGTTTACACAACGAACAGGAAAAACTGAAACAGCATGGATACCTTTAAACCATATATTTATGAAGGTATGTTAGCAGCAATAGACGAGAGTGAGTGAACCCCGGTCAAGTGCGCGACACAGGTTGTAACTATGGTGTGGTGATACAAGGAGTACACTCATTGGTGGAATAGTCTCTCACAGGAGACTCGGTTATTTTGAATGGAATAGGAGGTGAAGAGGTTACCCCTATTTGCCATTTGAAACTGTCATGCGAGTTGGTGACAGGTAATTTTGACTTTGCGGTAAAGGATTCATTGGCTGTCGAAGGAGTAGACGTCCTTCTGGGTAATAAGACTGGTGGAGCGCCTTTTGTGCTTTGTCCCATTGTAACGGAGAAACCATTGAAGTATAGTCCTATGACTGAACTTGAGAAGGACTACCCATATCTGTTTCCTAGTTGTATGACGACCAGGAGTATGACGAAGAAAGTGGCTGCTGAAGAAGAAAAAGAAATTGAAGGAGCAATGAACTTGGAGGATTTGTTTTCCGAAGAAGAGGATTCCCTTGATGGTACACAAGAGGGGAACTCACGAGTAAGCCCAAGAGAAGAGGAATGACAGACGAGTGGACAAGAAGACAAAAAAGAAATGGACCTGGAAGAAATAGAAAACTCAGCGTTATAAGTAGGACAAGTAAGTAGGAAACGGCTGATAGGATTGCAACGGAAGGATGCAACGTTAGCAGAGTTATTGTAACGCGTGGTGGACGAGATGGAGGCACAGCAGTCTCCACCCTGTTATTATCCTAAGGATGGGTGCTTATGAGGAACCATAGACTGCCGATATCCCTCAGAATGCCGAATGGGGGAAATACCATCAGATATTGATTCCCGCACCATTGAGAAAACAGGTGATCACCATAGCGCACGAGATGGGACATATGGGGATAAGGAAGATGATGTAGAAGATTATGAAACACTTTTCCTGGCCTGGCATGCATAGACGTGACCCAGTTTAGCCGTGCATGTCACGTTTGTCAGACGGCTGAAAACCCAACAATGCATCAAGGAAGCTCCCTTACACCCGATTGAAGTACGAGGAGAACCCTTCAGCAAAGGATTGAAGAAATTGTTGGCAGGAAAAGGGAAAGATCAAGAGGGAACGAAAGGAGAAAATGTCAAGGATTTGACGAAAAGGATCGGCGAGTTAAGGAAATTTTCCCTAGAAGACCTGAAAACGAGTCAAGGACGAACGAAAAGGTTTGGTGTAAAGAGTAGGAAAAACAGTTGGAGGTAGGACAACAGGTGTGTGTCTACTCACCAGAAAGGAGATTCCCTCTCACCAACAAGTTCAAGAGCCATTCCGGATTTTGGAAAAGAGCAGTGTCCAGACCTACGTTATCGAGATACCAGGAAAAGGGAAAACTTTAAGGAAGCCCATATTAACTTTGAAACCGATACTTCAAACACTGGATTTCAACAAGAAATTCCTTATCCAAGTGGATGCGTCGGATAATGGGATTGGAGCTGTCCTATTGCAAGAAGACAAGGAAGGAATTTTTCTTATTGTTTGTTTCATGTCAAAGCTGAAGAAACATCAGCGAGCCTACTCGACAGTTGAAAAGGAACTACTAGCGTTAGTCGCAGTAATAAAAAAGTTTGAGGTCTATGTGAATTAAAAATAAAATGAAGATATTACAGTGTATTCAGATCATAATCCTTTAACTTTTGTTAATAAGAGGAAAGATTATCATTAAAGGTTAACTAGGTGGTCATTATGTTTGCAACCGTATTGTATTAATGTAAAGCATATATCAGGTAAAGATAACGTGATTGCAGATTATTTATTTCTGGCTGAATCGATGGATTCAGGCCTGGAATAAATAATCATTTTTGGGGGGAGCTATCTTACAAAGCTGGTCTAGTGTAGAGTAAATAATTTATTAATGTATTTTATTTATATATTTCTTTTGTGTATAAGGACGTGAGCCAGTTTTGCCGTGCATGTCACATTTGTCAGATGGTTGAAAAGCCCAACGAGTGCTTCAAGAAAGATCCCTTACACCCGATAAAAGTACGAGGAGAACCCGTCAGGAAAGGACCAAAGAAAATGTTGGCAAGAAGAGGGAAAGATCGAGAGGAAATGGAAGAAGAAAATGTGAAGGACTTGACAAAAAGGATCTGCGAGTTAAGAAAATTTTCCCTAGAAGACCTGAAAACGAGTCAAGGACAAACGAAGAAAAGGTTTGGTATAAAGAGTATGAACAGACAGTTTAAGGTAGGAAAACAGGTGTGTGTCTACTCACCAGAAAGGAGATTCCCTCTCGTCAACGAGTTCCCAGAACCATTCCGGATTTTGGAAAAAAGCAGTTTCCAGACCTACGTTATCGAGATACCAGGAAAAGGGAAAAATTTAAGGAAGCCCATATTAACTTTGAAACTGATACTTCAAACACTGGATTTCAACAGGAAATTCCTTATCCAAGTGGATGCGTCGGATAATGGGATTGGAGCTGTCCTATTGCAAGAAGACAAGGAAGGAATTTTTCATCCTGTTTGTTTCATGTTGTCAAAGCTGAAGAAACATCAGCGAGCCTACTCGACAGTTGAAAAGGAACTACTAGCGTTAGTCGCAGTAATAAAAAAGTTTGAGGTCTAAGTGAATTGACAATAAAATGAAGAGATTACAATGTATTCGGATCATAATCATTTAACTTTTATTAATAAGAGGAAAAATTATAATCAAAATTTAACTAGGTGGTCATTATGTTTGCAACCATACTGTATTAATGTAAAGAAAATATCAGGTAAAGATAACATGGTGGCAGATTATTTATCTCTGGCTGAATCAATGGATTCAGGCCTGGAAAAAATAATCATTTTTGGGGGAGCTATCTTACAAAGCTGGTCTAGTGGAGAGTAAATAATTTAGTAATGTATTTTATTTATTCATTTCATTTGTTGTTGAAGATTGCCTGGTCCTTACGGCCAGGCACGGGCTCTTGCACTCTTGCAGCCCGTAGAATTATTTCATTTGTGTATTTGAGGTGAATAGCCAAGTAAGGTGAGTTGCGCTCATGCAGATATAAGTTTGGTATGTAAATTAAGTAAGACTTTCGTCATTAATTTTATTGTATTTTTCATTCAAGTCAGTATATGCAAATTTACGTTATTCTTAAGAATTAACTTTTTATTTCATGTATCTTGTTACAAAGTCGTACGTAACCTGTTTAAGAGTGTTATATGACTATAAGAGGTATAAACGAGGGCTTATGTAAATCTTTTTTATATCTTTATGAGCTATAAGAAATTACAAAACATAATAAACAGAGGAGCAAGACTGATAAATGGTGTCCCACCTAGAGAAAGGATCACCCCTATACTAATTGATTTACACTGGCTGCCGATTAAAGCGAGAATTGAATTTAAAATATGTACAATAACCCACCAAGTTATCAGAACCGGTCGTCCAAAATACTTAACCCTTTTACCCCAGGCTATTTGGAACTTTCCAACCCTTAACCCCCAGGGGTTATTTTTTTTCTAACACATTTCGCAGCATCTTTTTTTTTTTTTTAATTGCTCTAACAGCCTTAATTTTCGTCATAGAGAGGTCAGGTTGGTCTCATTCTCTTGGAAAATGCCTGAAGTTTCTCAAAAAATTATCAAAAATATGCAAAAAAAAATATGAATAGCAGTTTTTTGCAAGGACGTACCAGTACGTCCACGGGGGTAAAGGGATGAGTTTTGTGAAACGTACCAGTACATCCTTTGTGGGTAAAAGGGTTAAGAGAATTGCTACATATTGCGCAGCCAACAATTCGTGTCGACACGAGAATAGTTACAGATGGCTTCAAACTGTTGGAACCTAGATTTATGTCCACTTTGGGCTCCAGAGCCTTTAAATATGCGACCCCGAGACTACATAATAAGCTCCCACGAAACATTTGAATGATTGAAGACATTAAGGCTTTCAAGAGGAAACTGGAGTCTTTCTTATTTCATGAGTCTTTTGACAGTGACGATTTAACAGTAAATGAATATGTGACTTGAAAAGATAAATACTGTGAACGAACAAGGTAAAACGACAGTGGAGGTCCTGAAGAGAGTGGGGTTCCACTACTGTATGGGACTGAAAAGCAGCCATCAAAGTAAAGTAAATAAGTATTCCATCATGTTTGTGAGAAAATACACAATTCTTATATTTGCCACATGTTTTGGAAGGTTCTCGAAAACCCCAGTATTGGATTTTAACTTTTTTTTTTTTTATTTCCGAGGACAAAGGTGGGTGGAGCCAGCTGAGAGGGAGTTGCCGTACACCGAGATTGATTCTCCTGTTTGATATGTGATAGTTGATAACTCTGGCGTCACTAGCGGCTGGCCCCAAGCCATGAGAATAATCTATTAGAATATTCTAGATGTATCTAAGTCATATATATGTTCCCCCAGGATGCAGAGCAGCAGAAGAGATCCTGCCTGTCCTTTGAACGAGCCAAAATGCATCCCTCTCTCTATCTAGTATCTATAGTGTGTCCTCTCTAGAGTAATTTTATGCCCGGACATAAATCTTGTGTTGAAACGATACGAAAGATGTTAAAAATGACTTTAAATTTATTGTGTTGTGGTGAGTGTTGGCATTGTGTAAATCTTTGTAACTGGCCCAGTGAGATTTATGAAAATATGTGACGTTATTAAGTTTATCAGTTAATTTATGTAAGTTCTTTAAGAGTTTAAGCATTAGAGTGTAATTATTTCTTTTGTCTTAGCTCAGGTTTTATTCAGATTTAATATTTCAAGTTAATTGATTACATAATTTTTAAAGCGTAACATTTTTGTCTTAAGCTAATATTTGTTCAGACTTAATACTTTGAGTGATTCTTCTTTTATTTAAATTCTTTCAAAGTGTTGCAATTTATATAAAATATATTAATTTTTGTAAAGAGTGTATTATTCCAATCACCAGTGTTTATTTCATTACTTGCTTGTACCCTTGTTAAAGAATCGAAGTAAGAGGTGGTTTTAAATAATTCTAAAGAATAATTACCCAGTTTTGTTTTGAGTGTACTTTATCTTAAGAGACCTTTGGATATTCAGTGTTTTTATATATTGCTATCTGGGAGTTATATAACCGTCTCAGAGCTCGGGTGTTAATATTTTCAAGTGTAACAGATTTAATTTAAAAACAACAGGTGAGTTTGAAACTCGAGAGGTTGTGTAGCTTGCCAGCCATAATACATATAATATTATATCTAGATTCCTAGACTACGGGACTATATATATATATATATATATATATATATATATATATATATATATATATATATATATATATATATATATATATGTATATATATATATATATATATATATATATATATATATATATATATATATATATATATGCATGTCCAGTTGCGAGGAGGGAAGGGCATTCCTTATTAAGTGAGAGTGTAGCAAGGGTTGTAGTAGTGCTGGCTTATCTATGTGATCCCAGGGAGAGGATCAATCCCAGTGAGGTAACTGCTAAGCTCCTCACAGCTGGCATGGTCAGTGCAGCATCCTCGTTTATAAATACTTAGGATCCAAGAAGACAGGTTGGTAATTCACCTGCTTTATTGTCATATCTCAATAATAAGTATGCAGCTCCCTGCAGCTGTTAGCATCACAGTTTGTGGATGGCAAGAGACAGACCACAACAGCTCCCAGAAGGTTCAACATAGTGGAACAAGATCAACACAGTAGAATGGGAGAGTAGTGTTTCTCCATACATTACACTATTCCCTTAGGTTAACAAAAAAAAAATAAATAAATAAAATTGTTCAATAAGTCTCCTAGTTTTCTTACTTATTCTGGTAGATTTCCTTACAAGGGCACCAGTATCGCAATTTCTGTTCTCTGATCCTACTACTTCTACATTGGGATTACAAATGATACTTGAGTTCTCAATAGGGTTATTTGTCTCTTCTAATCCTTGTACATTACGGGGAGAAGAAACTACAGGAACATAGGGAATCATTGTATCTTTTAATGGTGACTGTTCACCAGTTACTCTAGTATTATACATTTTTCTCTCGAATATTTGTGATAGGTGATGATTCCAAGTCAAAATACCAATAACATCTACAGATACCAAATAATTTCTTTCACCAAGAAATTTGTTAATCTTAGCTTCCAACCATTCTGATCCTTTACCAAAACTCCTGGCATACTCTGCATTACCAACTCTGAATTTAGACTCTTGAACATAAGTCTCATCTCCTTGTTTAGGCATAACATCTAATGGACCCTTAAATTTCCTTCCAAATAAATGCAGCAGGGGAGCAGCCAGGAGAAGACTTTACTGTACGTCTATACATATACAAAAATTTAGCAATTCTCGTTTTTACAGGCAAATTACAATCAAACTTTTTAAAATTAGTTTTGAATATTCATACAGCCCGTTCTGAAAGCCCATTGGT
Organism: Palaemon carinicauda; assembly: GCF_036898095.1. Lineage (NCBI taxonomy): Eukaryota > Metazoa > Arthropoda > Malacostraca > Decapoda > Palaemonidae > Palaemon > Palaemon carinicauda. The sequence goes on along the minus strand of NC_090733.1, from coordinate 74,055,913 downwards.
GCTTGGATTATACGGTGTTCCTGAACAATAATACCATTTTTCTGAATTTCTGAGTCTCCCTAGACATAAAACAAATTGCATTATCAGATACAATTGTGTCAGGGATACCATCAATAATAATTAAATATTGAATGTTATCAATGGGTCCACAATAATCCACATGTAAACGGGATCAAAGTCTATCTACTGACGGCCAAGATAAAGGTGAAATGGCATTATGTTTGAGATTTGTCATACACAATGCACAGTTAGAGGTGATTTGTTCTAAAGCATGGTCCATGTTAGGCCAATATACAAAAACCTTGCTTCCACTTTTATGGCAACAATACCCTTGTGACCCTCATGAAGCATTTCCATAACACCGTTTCTCAACATCTCAGGAACCAAAATACGATTTCTAAACAGTAATAAATTTTAATGCAAAGAAAGATCATTTCTCAAGTTATAGAAAGGTAACATATTTTCCATTACATTTTCCTTAGGGAACCCATTCCTTACACATTCTCTTACTCTGGATAAAACAGAATCCCTTTCTATACATTCCTTTACCATTGTAAAATCAAAAGAACTCATCTAAAATATTAATCAAATTTACACATTCTCCTGGTACATGAAAATCAGCTTCATCTTTACATAATGGTAGTCTACTAAGAGTATCTTTAATGTGCTCAATTTTAAAATAAAAACCGGACAGAAATAAAGCCCACCTTGAATACGAGCATTAGGGTTGAATAGATGAGTCAAGGGTTTATGGTCTGTCCTGATAACGAACTTACTACCCAAAAGGAAATCGGAAAACTTCTTGACTCCAAAAATAATTGATAATGCCTCTCTATCATTGTGAGAATAATTACATTCAGCATTAGATAGTTTTCTACTTTTAAAGGAAATGGTAGAAATTTTACCCTTATATTCTTATTTAAGAACAGCTCCCACTCCTACAGGGGTAGCATCAACTTCTAAAATCATTGTAGCATTGAAGTTGAAATTATCCAAAATATCAGCTCTCCCCATAGTTTCCTTAATATTCTGAAAAAGCCTCATCATGAACTGCTAACCAGTGAAATTCTATATGCTTTTGGGTTAAATTATATAAAGGACAGAAAATAGAGCTGAACTTAGGTACAAACCTATTGTAATAAGTGCAGAGCCCCGAAATGGATTTTAAAGACTGAACAGACTGAGGAACTGGAGCTTCCAAAATGACCTCTATTTTCTTTGGGACAGGTTTAATTCCATCACAAGTTAAAATATATCCTAAATACGGTACTTCTCTAGAACCAACAATACATTTTTTTTATTCAACTTAATATTTCTCTGTTGCAAAATTGGCAAAACATTACATAAACTCTTGTCGTGTTCCTGCTTGGTGGCTCCGGCAATCAATATGTCATCTAAAAATACCCAAACACCCTCGATATTTGCCAATAATTCAGATATAAACCTCTGAAATATACCTGGTGCTGATGACAACCCAAAAGGCAATCTATGAAACTTATACAAACCAAAATGAGTATTCATAATCAAATATTGATGAGTATTTTCACTCACAGATACCCATAAATATGCATTCTTCAAATCCAATTTTGAAATATACTGACAAGAACCTAAATTTGCCAAAATGTCATCCAATCTTGATAATGGAAAAGTGTTAATACTGGTTTGGGAATTGAGATACTGGAAATCAAAACAAATCCTTATTTCACCATTAGGTTTCATTACAGGAACAATGGGACTGGCCCAATCTCCAGCATGCTCAACCTTCCTCACTATATTTTTACTTTCCCGTTCTTTCAAACTATTATCAATTTTACATTTATAATGATAAGGAACAGATCTAACTTTAAAACAATTGGGCGCAGCATTTCCTTTTAACATTATTTGACATTCATAATTGGTAATGGGTGATCCTTCTACCACCTTAAACTCATTGAACGTTTTTACACAATCAGGCTTAGGACTAGATACACTGCTTGGGGTAATAAGAGGACCTTTAAATTTATCATCACACACATTATCAATTTGTACCCACTGGTATTTCAATTTCTTTATCAAAGACCTGCTTGCTAAGTTCAAATCATTATCTACAACATAATTTTTTTGTTCCTTGACAACTTGGCCTTTAAGAAAACCTCACAATTTATTTCACCATACACTTGCATTTCAACCTTATCATAATTTTCTAAGCGTTTCCTTGTTGGTAATGGGGTTAGTTTCAATTTATTAGCATCATGCTGTGAAATAGTGGATGCACCACTGCCAGTGTCTAATTCAAATTCTAGGGGGAACACATTTAACATTCAAACTTCTCTATATGGTTTCTCATAATCATCAACAGAATCGATAGAATTCACGTTAACACCAAAAAGTTATGATAAATCATAAGAGCTATGGAAATTTTCATCAAAAGAAACAGGCTTACTAGTAGCCTTGTCTACATCATGCACTGTGTTAACATTCCTAGATTTATTTCTAGACTTTTTATCGGGACATAATGTACTAACATGGCCTTCGTTGCCACAGGAATAACAATTAGCATTCTTAAATTTACACTTCTTAACTAAATGGTTATCACGTCCACAACGTGTACATTTACCTTGAACTTTAGAATAGACACTTTTATTCCCTATTTAGAATCTGCACTAGAATTAGGCCTAGGCCCAGTTACCTTATGCCTCACCTTGTTAACAGTACCTGTAAGCCTATTATCTGTAAAAGAACTTGAAGTATGACTATACTCTGTAACATAAGCTGTTTCTAAATTGGTAACCTTGGCAAGTAATTCACGAGAGGATGTTGATTTAAATTCGAAAGGATCCGCTTATAAAACCTTAAAATAAACCTCATTATCAATACCAACCAATAACTGTTCCTTCAACCTTCGGTCAAAATCACTATTAAATTCACACTGTTGAGCTAACATTTTTAGTACCGCATAATATTCCTTCAATGACTCTCTACTTTTCTTCTTTCGCTGTAAGAAATCATACAAGGTTCTATGATACCTAGGTTTAGTTATGAAATGAAACTTTAGTTTATTTACTAGGTCATCAAAGGGAACTGCAGACAGCAAATTCGGTGCTGTTAACTTACAGATTGTGGAAAATGTTTCTACTCCAACTGAAGAAAGCAACAAAGCCCTTTTTGCTGTCGCTCCTGTTACTTCATTTACCTCATAATTCATGGAGAATAAATCTAGCCAACGAGATAATTCTAACTTATCAGGGTTAAACTCGGGAATTGTGGGTCTCCTTGTGGCTGCCATCCTTCCTGAAGGTGTATGGAACTTCGGTAGTCCCCCACAAATACAGCTGAACTGGACTAACTCGATTACTAAGTGTCTGGACGTTGGCCAGGCCTAAACTGCTATACTAGGCTAGATACGGTAGTGGCCGGCTGTGTTGGTACACTAACTCTTTTTCACTAATACATACCTCCTCATTATTTATTCTTGTCACCACTGCAGCATCCTCGTCTATCAATACTTAGGATCCAAGAAGACAGGTTGGAAATTCACTTGCTTTATTGTGCTGTCTCAATTATAAGTATGCAGCTCCCTGCTGCTACTAGCGTCACAGTTCGTGGATGGCGGGAGACAGACCACAGAAGGTTCAACACAGTGGAATCAGATCAACACAGTAGAATGAAAGTAGTGTTTCTCAATACATTACAGTCAGTTTCATCAAAATCTGTCGGGGGACAGGGAAAGGACCCGATAACTCTTTAGTGGTAGTATCTCATTGGGTGGCTCGTGCCCTGGCCAACCTACTACCTCTAAAAATTATCAATAGATAGGGAGAACAGGTAGGAAAGTAGAGCAATACTTATGGAATGCTGTAGAGTTTTATGCTGCTGCTGAGAAGATACTGGTATGGAAGCCTTAGGCTTGAAAACATTGCAGAAGGGTAGATGAAGTTTAGGTGAAGCTGGGATGATAACTTCAGATTCAAAGAAGTCACAGAAGGGGTCGCTTCAAGATGGGACAGCAACGGTTTTCTCCCAGAATTTGATGATGGTGTTGTTATGATTCGTATCTATAACTCACGATTTCATGTAGCACTTTTATAGATCATAACAATATTCTTAGAAGTTAGTGCTAGTTTACTAGGTTCAGTTTAAAGTTTATAATTTAAAAGGGAAAATAGATAATCACTTTTTAACCACTTTTAACCACTTTTAATTACAATATATATATTCTACACGTATGTACAGAAATATAAAGAAATAATGATAAATAAATTCATAACTTTCTTTTAAATAAATCCACTGGTGTTTCGAAACAAAATGAACAATAAAATCTTACCAAATACAAATAAACACTTTTAAATCCAAGTAATAAATCCAAGAACCGTTAATCACCAATCCAGGAAGCACACTGGACAAAGCAAACTTTATTGTCGAAGTAAACAATATTTGGTCATCCATGGACCATGGAACAAACAAACAATACTTAAATCACAACTAATTAGTCACACCATCTAGTGACTGAAAACAACCATACATTTTTAAGGATACTCACTCCATCTAGTGACTGATAAGAAAACTAAATAAAAATATTTAATAAATATACAACGGGAATCATAACATATCCCCCCACAAAAAGTCGTCATCACCATCAAGATGACTGAAAAGACTATTTTAATATTCTCTATCATGTAGGATTCCGTGATAACATGTCTGCACATACATTGTCTTTTCCTTTTATATGGTGTATTTGAAGATCATATTCTTGTAGCATCAGCCACCATCTCATGAGTCGATGATTTTTCGTTCTCATTCTCTGTAAAAACGTTAGAGGCTGATGGTCCGTGTAGACATTGATAGTAAATGGAGAACAATGGAGATAAGCTGCAAACTTCTCCAATGCAACCAATAACCCAAAAGCTTCTTTTTCAACAGTTGCATAGGGTCGTTGGCGAGGTTTGAGCTTCTGAGAAGCATACATTACTGGATGCAAGATTCCATCTGTCCCTTCCTGTAGCAGTACAGCTCCCGTTCCCAAGTCGCTGGCATCAACCTCAATTGAAAAGGGTTTCTTAAAATTTGGTGCCTGCCAAACTGGACAAGATGCCAGGATGCGTTTTGAGTATTCAAAGGCAGCCTTGCAATCGTCAGTCCAATTAAATTTCTTTTTACTGCTTGTAAGAGAAGTGAGAGGAGCGACCACATCTGAGAAATTTTCGCAAAAACGTCGATAGTATCCAATCATTCCCAGGAATCGTTGAACTTCTCTTCTAGAGGTGGGAGGCTGTATGGCAATGATATCCTTCACCTTGGCATCTACTGGTGCCACTTCATTGCTTCCCACAACGTATCCAAGGTATTGTATCTTGGCATGTCCAAAGTCACTTTTCTTCAGGTTTATTGTCAAACCTGCCTTCCTCAGACGCAGCAATACTTCTTTCAAGCCCTTCATGTGGTCCGACCAAGACTTTGATCAATCAAATCATCCACTCTAGGCAGTGGGTATGCATTTGTGACAGTGAGTTTATTAACCTGTCTATAATCGGTGCAGAGTCGAAACGATCCATCGGGTTTTCGTACTAATAAACACGGTGAAGACCAAGGACTGTCACAGCTTTCGGCCAAGTCGTTATCCAGTAGAAACTGAGTTTCTTTTCTCAATATAGCTCTCTTGTATGGGGATACTCGATAAGGTGCTTGCTTGCATGGGGTTGTTCCCTCTTTCAAAATGATAGTATATTCCAAAAGATTAGTTTGTGTTGGTACATCTCCACACAGATCTCTGAAAGACTTCAGCAAACGTTCCACATCCATAGCCTTGTGAGAACCTAAATGCATTAATTTTGCGGAGATATTAATCAAAATTTCAGAATTGGAGAGGTGAGAATCATTACCTATTTGAAAATCATTCTCTGGAACAATAACCGAATCATTCTTAACGTTTACAGCTGCAAGCACTGTCGACTTCACTTTAGTCCTCTCTGACACAAAAGGCTTAAGTCTATTCACATGAACAAGATGCCTATCTTTCCTCTTACCAGTAGTTTCAATTTCATATACATTATTGCCCCGTCTCTCTACTACAGTATAGGGTCCTTCAAAACGACATTCTAAAGACTTCTTAGTGGGATTAAGCATTAAAATTTGATCACCTGGTTTAAATTCTCTTATTACAGTTTTAACATCAAACCTTTTCTTCATACTATTTTGGGCTTTAAACAGATTCTGATGTGCAAATACTCGAGCCTCATCTAATTGCTTTTTAAGAGTAACAGCATATTGATGTAAGTCTTTACCTGATTCATGGTTTTCCAGCCAGACATCATATAAAACCTTTAAGGGTCCTCTAATACTCCTACCATAAAGTAGTTCAGAAGGCGAATATCCCAAACTGTCTTGCTGAGTATTTCTTATGGCGAACAACACAAACGGTAGTCCCTCATCCCACTCCTTCTGATGTTCATGGCAGTATTTAGTCAGAGCCTCCTTAAGCGTCTGGTGAAATCGCTCTAGCGCCCCCTGGCTTTGCGGATGATAAGCTGTAGATATTGAATGGTGAACACCCATAGCCAACATAACATCCTGAAAAAGCTTTGATGTAAAATTGGTACCACGGTCGGTTTGAACAACTTTAGGTATGCCATATTGAGTAAAAACCTTGATAAGGTGTGGAATAAGATTCTTAGTAGTTATATTCCGTAGAGGAATAGCATCTGGATATCTAATACTAGAACACATTATAGTCAACATGTATTGGTGCTGTCTTTTTGTTTTTGGTAGAGGTCCAACGCAGTCAATAATAACTTTTTCAAAAGGAACATTACAGACTACTTGAGGCACCAAAGGAACTGGTTTAGGTGCTTGGTTTGGCTTACCTACTTTTTGACAGGTTACGCAACAATTGCAGAATACCTTCACATCACGAAAAAGGCTAGGCCAATAAAAATATTGCAATATACTATATGCTGTCTTCTTAATCCCAAGATGAGTAGTAGAGACTTCATGGGCCACCTTCATCACATGATTTTTCAGAGATGCTGGAACCACCAACTGTTGTTTAACTTCCCAAGAGGCAGTTGCTGCTGCAGTACTTCCTCTATATTTCCTCATTAGCACTCCAGCTTTCAAGTAGTAACATGTAGATTCTGCCATACTCTCCTTCTCTGTCAATGCATTCTTAAACAAAGGCTGTAAAGAGACATCGTTAATTTGTTCATGTTTCAAATCTGTGACATTAATTTTATATACATCATTGCATGATGATGTCAATACATTTCCAACTTTTCCATTACAACCTTTCCTACTCGTAGTATCAAAACTATTCTCCCTAACCACAGTAGGAATATCAGGTTGAACACTTTCATTAAACAAACTATAGAGAGAGTAGTCAAAATCTGTCCCTAAATCTAAACGTACTCCATCTCTCACCTTGTCATCCTCAACTGCAGACCTAGCACCACATTCAACAGCATTGAACTGGTCATCAATACTAGGTACCGATTCGGTCAAAACAATACCACGCAGGCCTCTGCTGCGTTCAACTACACAAGATGGGAACAACTCAGGTTCCACATCCTCCAACTGCTGAACAGGGCTGACTTCCAAAGGATTATCACATACCACTGGGTCCGGCACCACAAGATTACCTGCAACATCATTTCCAACAAGAACATCTACGCCAGGAATCGGAAGAGACTCTACAATACCCACAATGATATTACCCTTGAATATGCCACAATCCAAATGCACTCTAGCCCGAGGCAAAGTAGTCAAACCACCTATGCTCCTAACTATTACTTTATCATTGGTAAGACAGTCCTCTAACCCAGGTACTGCCCCTCTTACAACTAAACTCTGTGATGAACCGGTGTCCCGCATTAGCTTTACAACAACACCCTCACTATGTTCATCACCAGTAACCAAAACTCCGTCAAAGCAGAATGGTTTGAAACCATCAACACCACCAGCTGACTCAGCATTTATATCGCAACAAGAGAAATTAGATTCCTCTGCTTTACTCTTTCTTTCATTCTTCCTAGAATGTTTGGGACATCTAGCTTTCACATGACCGACCTCACCACACGAATAACAAGTTACACTTGAACTAGCACCAGAGCCAAGAGATTTAACAGATAATCTATAAGGACTTGTTGGTGGTGAGTTTTGAGGTGACTTACCTGGTGTCTTCCTGGATTGGTTACCTGAATAGCGAGGTCTTAATAACCTAAAATTTTCAGCAAGTACAGTTGCTCTTTGAAGAGTAGTTACTTCTTTCTCAAATAAATACCTCTGCGTATCAATGGGTATACCTCTTATAAATTGTTCTACTAATATTAGTTCTCTATATTCATCCATGCTCGAAACACCAGCCGACTTTAACCACTTATCATGCATACGCACAATATTATGGGAATATTCAACATACGACTGGTTGTCAAATTTACGATATTTACGGAACTTTAAGCGGTAATATTCCGGGGTGAGTTCGTACACACGCAAGATAGATTCTTTAATAAAATCATAATCTTTACCTTCTTCTAATGTTAAAGCAAGAAAGGCAGACCGACCTTTACCCTTTAAAGCAGGTTGAATAAGAATTGGCCATATTACCTTAGGTAACTCTAAACTATCTGCCAACTTCTCAAATAAAGCAAAAAATTCATCAGGCGAGTTTTCGTCAAAGGAAGGAATCATCTTTGAATACTTAATTACATTAGTGTTACTATCTTCTAACCGAGCTACACCACCAGTTTCGCGTTCAATTTTAAGTTGTTCTAACTTAAACTTATATTCACGCTCTTCACGTTCTAACCGCTCTTTCCGGTCTCGTTCTTCACGTTCTGACCTCTCTATTCTATCTTTCTCTCTTTCTCTCTCAGCATATTGCAACTCTTAACCTCTTTACCTCTAACACTGAACTTGTTTCATCACAAAGATCAAACGCTTCTTCAGTTAATATATCATTATCAACCAATTTACTTATAACAAAATGCTTGACTTGTGATTTACGCCAAGTTTTCTTGACATCACGAACAAATTCATATTCACGCGCAATAGATAACCAGTCCTCTTTACGTATCGTATGCGAACGCAAATAGCCAATAGAGGGTTGACTAACAAATGCACTCAAATCAAAAGGCTCCATAACTACAATAATTTTTACTATTCAAAACTAAATTTAAATATTAAACTTTACACTTCACTTAAAGTTTTTTGGTCGCAAAAAATCAATCATACAGAGCAGCCATCAATAGTCAACTAAAATGAGAACACGTTTCACAAAACTTCGCTCGTTTAATATATTTAAAAAATACGCATATGTTCGACAATAGAGGCGATTAGGAAAATTTCTGTACATACACGACGTGTAGAATATCCTGGCCAGGTCACCATTTGTTATGATTCGTATCTATAACTCACGATTTCATGTAGCACTTTTATAGATCATAACAATATTCTTAGAAGTTAGTGCTAGTTTACTAGGTTCAGTTTAAAGTTTATAATTTAAAAGGGAAAATAGATAATCACTTTTTAACCACTTTTAATTACAATATATATATTCTACACGTATGTACAGAAATATAAAGAAATAATGATAAATAAATTCATAACTTTCTTTTAAATAAATCCACTGGTGTTTCGAAACAAAATGAACAATAAAATCTTACCAAATACAAATAAACACTTTTAAATCCAAGTAATAAATCCAAGAACCGTTAATCACCAATCCAGGAAGCACACTGGACAAAGCAAACTTTATTGTCGAAGTAAACAATATTTGGTCATCCATGGACCATGGAACAAACAAACAATACTTAAATCACAACTAATTAGTCACACCATCTAGTGACTGAAAACAACCATACATTTTTAAGGATACTCACTCCATCTAGTGACTGATAAGAAAACTAAATAAAAATATTTAATAAATATACAACGGGAATCATAACAGTGTAAAAGGAAGAACAGGCTAAGAGCATTGTTAACTATTTCTTGTCACAAACAGGGAGGACTAGATGCTTCGATTCTTCTCTTCGATTCGACTCTGACAAAATTTTAGAGATAGATGTTTCTTGTCTGACGGGGAGTTCAATACTTTGCTCTGTCTGATTTTTGGTTTCCTTATCATGTTCTCATTACGTCGGGATATGGTTTCTATCTCATTTGGACATTGTTCATACCTCTTTTGGACAGTCTTCTGAAAGCTCGTATACCCATGTATAGGCAGAGCTCTTTACGATAGGCAATCATTATTTCCATGTAAGGAGTTTTGATATTCTGTATCCTGATTGGTTTCCTTAAAAATGCCCACTCCGGTCACACCATAGAAGCTTCTAGACCAAATTTATGATGCAATCTGGACATAATGTTGCACCCAAACAAAAAACATGGCATGAGACGACCCGTGATGACATTTTCCATAAAAGAATTTTTCTTGAGGCTTGGTTTGTCTCCAAAATTCTGACAACAGTAATTACTTTGATGGCTTACTTTGATGGCTGCTTTTCAGGTCCCATACAGCAGGGGAACCCGACTCTCTACAGGACCTCCACTGTCCTTTTACCTTGTTTGTTCAGAGTATTTAACGGTTCATATCTCGTATTGTTCATTTACTGTTAAATCATCACTGTTGTATGACTGTTGAAATATGAAAGTCTTCAGTTTTCTCTTGGAAGCCTTAATGTCTTCAATCATTCGGAAGTTTCATGGAAGCTTTTTATATAGTCTCGGGGCCGCATATTTAAAGGCTCTGGAGCCTAAAGTAGACATGTATCTAGGTTCCAACAGTTTGAAGCCATCTGTAACTATTCTCGTGTCGACACGATTTGTTGACTGCGCAATATGTAGCAATTCTCTTAAGTATTTTGGACGACTGCTTCTGATAATTTGGCGGGTTATTGTACATGTTTTAAATTTGATTCTCGTTTTAATCGGCAGCCAGTGTAAATCAATTAGTATAGGGGGTGATCCTTTCTCTAGGTGGGACACCTTTTATCAGTCTTGGTCCTCTGTTTATTATGCTTTGTAATTTCTTAAGTTGCACTTTAGTAAATTGTAGTAGATAGAGTGGCAGTAGTCAATCCTGGTAAAAACACAGTTTATCACAAGTTTCTTTACAGAATTTTCATCCAGGTACTTTTCTATAAATGCAATATTTCCAAGATGATAACTAGCAGTTTTTATTACATTATTTATTTGGACATTTAGGGACAGGTTACAGTCAAGAAATACACCTAGATCTTGAACTTTACTAAATATCGGCACTGAGTCATTATTTATGTTCATTTAAATATTGCCCAAGTTTCTCACGCTGTTTCTCTTACCCAGCACCATGAATTAAGTTTTGCTCTCATTTAATTTTAGTTTTTTAAATGTCATCCATTCTCTTACGCTATCAAGGATTCGGTTTAGAGTTTTAGTAGTGTCATCTATATCACTTATGGAGAAGTAAAATTGTGTGTCATCCGGAAATAGTTTGAACTTCACGCCATGCCTTTGTAGTATTTTCGAATAGACCAATAGTATAGATGCAGAATAAGATTGGGCCAAGTACACTCCCCTGGGGTGCCTCTCTGTTTAAGGGTTCATATGATGAATAAGAATTTCCAATTTGTACACAGTAATTTCTACCAACTAAGTAGTCTTTTAGGTATTCGAAGACTTGATCTTCAACGCCGATGGACCGTAGATCATTTAGTAGCAGTTCATGCACCACCGTAACAAAAGCAGCACTAAGATCGAGCAGTATTAAGATACCACATTTATTTTCATCCATCATTTCCAGCATATCATTTACAACAGAGTAGATGGCTGTCTCCGTAGAGTATAGTTTTCTGTAAGCAGATTGGTTGTCAGGCAAAGCTTCTATTATTTCCAAGTGACTGACTAATTGTTCAGGAATTACGTATTCAAGAACTTTTGAAACAAAGGATAGATTCGAAATAGGTCTATATGACTTTAATTCCTGGTAGTCCAGTGCATTTTTTCAGAACCTGTGTGACTACAGCCATTTCTCAGATTTAGGAAACTTACATTCATCAATGCTTGCATTTGCTATTCTCATTATTATTTCGGCTAGACTAGAAAAGCCTCTCTCTCCAATTACTTCAGATATTGGCATAGAATCGATCGCACAGTTTGTTTTCTTTGCTCTCTTGATAATTCTGGTGATGTCATCTGGTGTTATGCTGTTAAATCGTATTAATTCTGCCTGTGTGCCTAGTGTATCATTAATCTGATGTTGAGTATTTACAAATGATTACCTGGTTATATTTTCAATTTTGTTTTTAAAGAATACTAGAAAATTATTTGCTAGTTCATGGTCACTGTATACATCAGGTAGCTTCTTTTCTTTTACATTTCCCGTTATACCATTTAGGAGGATCTTTCTCTTATAGTATTTACTTTTTATCCTTCTTTGTAGGTAGTTATATTGACATGCAGCAGTTTTGTATTCTACCCCAAGTACTTTCAGTTTTTAACCTATTCCACTTTCTTTCTTTGTGTCTTTTTTCCTTCTTTTTCACCAAGGTCTCTCCATCAAACCAAGGAGATAGGTCTTTTACAGTTGCAGTCTATTCCATCGGTGGGCACATGGTATCATATTCACTTTTACTCACTTTATTAAAAGTGGTCGTAAGACAGTTAACCCAATGTTGGTCACCATGATTACAGGGAATGTTGATAGCATCATTTATTTTCTTTGTAACTTCTTCCATAAATACGGTAGAAGAAAAATTTGATTTGTGTCTACAGTTTATTTTCTTTACTAACGCATGTTTCTGTAGAGGTAGACTAAACGTAATAAGTTTGTGTACTTGGAAGATAGTACATTTCTCTTCACCTTTTATATCAGATACAATATTATTCATGTCATCACTTAAAACTAAGTCCAACGTCTGCTCAGTTAAAGTAGTTGTACAGTCGACTTTATTCACTAGTCGATATGATTCTAGTAACTCACTAAATGCCAAAGCATCAGGATTTGATGCGTCATCCATCCAAAAAAGTCTCCACAGATAACTAATTCATTTTTCTCCATGATAATCATCTCAATGACAGCACCAAATTCTTCAAAAAAGATATTAGTGTTTGTTCTAGAGGGTTCGTAGATTGTCACAAAGGATATTTTCCTGTTTTTGGGCGTAAAGTTTATTTCTATATATTCAAAGCTTGTTGCACTAATTCTTTTCAACATTTTTAGATTTGAGTAACTTTATGAATAAAGAGTCTGACACCCCCACCAGACCTACCTTCTCTCGGTATGTGAAAGGTGTGTGTGGCGGGCGTCATTTCAGTGACCTTTGCCTTGTCCAAGTTATTTAGCCATGTTTCAGATAATGCTAGTATATCTAAATATTTCTCGTTTATCAATTCTCGAATTTGAATAATCTTATTACCTACAGATTGTATATTTGCATAGTCACAGTTTATGACATCCTTAGTAACCATGATCAGTATTTTCTGCCAGTCTTTGCAATTTCAAGTCATAAGCTTTGCAGTCTCAAGAATTTACTATGTGGTCACTTGGTTTGTTTAACTTTGTGCAATTTATACACTTTGATACTTGGGAATTACACCCCTTGGTGGAATGTTTTCCTGAACATTTCCCGCAGACATAATCATCATTCTTAGATTTGCAATCTTTTTCAAGATGTCCATAACTCTGACAGTGGTAGCAGGTGATCACATGTTACTTATCACGTATATTATAAATACCACATCGTAATGAAACTTTGTCCCCATTATCATGAATAGCCCTCCGAACTTCAGGATCACAGTTCATCACATAGTGGGTGGTTCCAACCCCCCCCCCCCCAGGCAGTTTTCTTCTAGACTACACATATCTTCTCTTCTCTTTTTTGGATTTGGTCCAGGCAGCGATTTCTTTGAATCAAAGAATTTACTACATCATCTTCATCATTGTACACATTGCTAATCATTATTTTTGGTTTTAGTTCTTTGATTTTTCTCGTTTCAATGTCAAGGTGATGACATCTTTGACACCAAACACAAACTGAATTTCTTCTCGCTGCATACACTCTTGGAAAAGAGATACAGTTTTTCTGTTTTAATAATATGTTCTATCAATATTATTGTATTTACCCATGTCATGACCACGCTAGTTTTCCTATGGGTAACCAACCCATGGGCACCGGTTATTTCTCAGGATCCTATTCATGGTCTTAGCTGATTGCTAAAATATAATGAGTTTGATGATGGTGTCATCTTGTGTGGCTGATACATGGTTTCTAATGATATTTTTAATTTCTTTTTCATCGTAGTCATACTTCTTATGCATAAAACCTTTATAGTCTAAGTTTATGCTGGCTGATTTTGTAGGTATAGGCAGGTCTTCTTCATACCATTTATTGAGTATCTTCTTAATTTCACATCTGACGACTGTATTTGGATATCCATTGTTACTGAGGACCTAGGTCACACGATCAATCTCGTGGGTGGCCCTCCATTATGAGCAATGTGATAAGGCCTTCTTATCATATGCCTTTACTGTGGTTGCTTTATACCTGGCCAAGCACTCGCTCTTGCCCTTTAGGCAAAGGCTAAGATTATTGGTTTGACATAAATGTAGGTGTTAGATCCATGATTATCGGTTATTACCAGGACATCAAGGAATGGGAGACGTCCTGGAGGCTTTGTTCAAGGGTCAAACATAGAGAGCTGCATTCCTCAAACATACTTTGGAGTTCCTCAATACAAGGGACATAAATGTCTGGTTTGTTGATCCTTAAGGAAACCTGCTTTTCAACTATGCCCTTATAAAATTTTGCAAAAAGAGCTCTGTGGGGGACACCATGGCGATGCCATCCTTTTGGTTGCATGTGGCCCTGGTTCCTGGTGAAAGGGGCCCATTTGGTATAGATCTCAAAGAGCATAAGGAAAGCAGCTTCCGTAGACATGAAAAGTGATAGTGAAATCTGAAGTTAGTACATCTAAGTCACACATACCTGGAATCTACAGCAATTTTCACCTTATTCGAACAATTCAAACTTAAGGGGACCATCCGCCATGGTATTTTGATATAATAACTTTTAGAAATCGAAAATCGTTTTATTGTTTCTATGCATGCAGAAACATATCGTCCATGCTAACCAGAGGTATAAGCCAGTCATTTTTACAAATAATGAAGATATAGCAGTCTTTTAATGAGGATGTCATCTTTACTGCGTCATCTGCATGACCGAGTTTGACAGAATTATCTTTGCGTGTTTATTCTTTTTCATTTATATAGCGATTTTTTCACTTATATTTCGAAATCTCGTACACCTGGCAGATATGGAAGGCATTGGTAGGGGGTAGGTGAACGCAACTATGATCTACGAGAAGAACACCCAGAGTTTCCAAAGACATATAGAAGTTACATTGCATGTGTGTTTGTTTAGTTGCAGTTCGTATATACATTGTAAACACGATGTATATACGAACATCCTCGTGAACTTTATAGCAAGGTCAATGTTACCTAAAGTCAAAGAAAGAACAAAAAGTAAGCAGACAGCAACAAACAAAGAACCAAAAAGAGAGGGAAACATGAAATACAGTACAAAACTGGAACATACCAACTAAAATTCTGGTAACAATGAGAGGCCTCTGGCAACTCATGACACCCTTACACCAAGTGTATTAGTAAACATAGTGTTTAAATACCTCATTTAGGGAGCCTTCATGTAGGAATAAACAATATAAGTACAAAGTAGGGTCATAATAATAATGTTATCTTGATTTTTTTAAGAAAAGAGCAAAAATTTATAGCAAATCTTTGTGAACTCATAACTCAAAAACATACTTATTCACACTAAGGTAAATTTTTCTCACTCATTTATTGTTCGATTTTTTTAGAGAAAGATATAATTGAAAAGAGGAATAAGAATCCCACAACTTTGTGTACTAGAATTTTTATTTTCCTTTTTCTCTTTTTTCATGATTATGCTACGTCTAGAAAAAGAAAATTAAGAAAAAAATTAATTAAAAAAAGAAAAAGTAAAATCTAAAATCTGTCACACACAATTATTCGATTTATAAAGAAGTTTTGATGGTATGATTTTCAATACAATTGCTGTCATATTAGTTGAGAAAAATGTACCTAAAATATTTATAAAAATCATGATTTTTGCTAATAAATCAAAAATATTTTGATCAAATGACTTGAAATTTCTATATGATGAAGGTATTGTATATGTCTAAAACATATATATAAATTGAGTATTTTGAATCATTAAAAAAAAAATGGCGGACATGGCGGACGGTCCCCTTAACTTCCATCCAAGTAACCAAATAAATTCTGATGATCAAGGGCTTAACAATCAATGGATATAAATGTTTTGCTTATTGTCATGCTCATTTGTCAATAAATAGTCTTTTAAAGTAAATTGTATAAAAGCTTTCTTTTATTTGTCAATAGATAATCTTATGAAGTAATTTGTGTATTAAGTTTCAGCAGTTTCTTCCATTTTCTGGCGCATTTGTTTTGTTTGATGTATGTTTTCTGATGTCTAAATCTATTTTCATATGCAGAGAAGATTACGAGCTAGCTGAAAATAAACGAACTGAGGAGGAAAAAGAAGACCTTTATGTTGAATTGAAGTCAGGTGCTGAGTCTGGATGGGACTATTCAACTCGTTGGATTGTAAATAATGGAAGTAATAGAGGTCAGGATATCATCTTATTTTTTTTCCAAAAATACACTACGCTGCTTTTCAAAATTAAGCTACACTGTTCTTCAGAAAATTATTATTGTTTTTCTAATTTGTGTATGTTAGTGATGAATTTATTTTGTTAAGTATGAAAATCCTGTTATTTATGATAAAGTTTACTGTACCTTTGGATAATTTAGATTATAAAGAATTATATTCCTTTCCAGGTTCTCTTGAACACTTAAAGGTTACTTCAATAGCTCCAGTAGACCTGAACAGCCTTCTTTGCTTAAACGCCAAAATTCTTAGTGAATTCTATCAAAAGGTGGGAAATTATACCAAGGAAACATATTACAATGAACTGGCAATGCTGAAGAATACTACTATGGCAGAGATTTTTTGGGACAACAAAGCTGGAATATGGTATGACTTCGACATAAAGACTCGTCAAAAAAGAAAGTAAGTGAAGTTTCCTTCAGGTATTCTATTTTCCTTTTTATGAGGCATGCAGAATATCGTTGCAATGTTTATAGATATTAAATAGGGTATGGTGTATATGAAAGTTTATACAAAAAACAGTTTTAAATGTAATCATGAAAATTAAGTGTGCTTTAGGACTTTATTTCACATGCAAATTGAGTAGAAATGGGTGCTCTTTCATGGCGATTCAGTGAATGTATGTGGGAAACATCTGTGACTAATTACACAATGCTAATTTTTTACGGAGTGCAATTTTGATATTTTTTAACTTTCTTGTATTGACATTTTACATCTACCCAAGGAAAAAAGATAGGAAGAAACTGGAGATTGCATTAGAAAGCTAAAGATTATATGTATTGTTAGAAGGAAATTGAGCAATTGTTGTTAAATTACAAACAAGGACGTCCTAGCAGCGGCAACTATTATTCATGAGCCTAAAAAATTGATCGACTCAAACATCTGAGGGAAAGGTCTGTTTCCCCAAAAGGTAGTTAAAGAAGTCATGGATAGGGCGATTCAAGAGAACCATAGCCTTATGCAGAAATGGCGTCCTTTCCTGTCGCGACAGCCGCAATTGCTACTATTACCCAGACAGTGTACATGGTTCCCCAGCAGTACGTGACCCAGTCCCCGCCATTCAATCCCGTCTAAAAATGGACCACTTCAACTTTTCACCCTACCGGAGCTCAAGGAAAAAATGCAAGTGGAAAGGGAAAGTCTGGAAGAGGTGGCCAATCTAGGGCCCGAGAAAATAAAGGCAAGTTGCATAAAGGAGCAGGTCCTTCAAAACAACAATGAGACAATGAGGAGCTTCCAGTAAGGGGAAGACTCTATCACTTCAAGGATTAATGGAAATTCGATCCATAGGCACACAGCATAGTCTCAAAAAGACTAGGCTGGAAATGGAGACAGCAACCACCACAGTTCAAGAGGTTCTTCCAACCCACTACCCTATTCTTGGAGCAGTATGTGCAGGATCTTCTATGGAGGGGAGTTATTCATTGCACAAAATCCATGAACTTTCAAGGATGACTATTCTGTGTCCCAAAGAAAAATTCAAACACTCTTTGAACTATTCTGGACTTGACCCCACTAAACAAATTCATTCAGAGCGACAAGTTCCAGATGCTAACTATCTCACAAATATGGACCCTACTACTCCACTGGCTTACATCGTCTCCATAGATCTTACCGACGCTTATTGGCATCGTCCAATAGGTCAGCACTTCTCCTCCTACCTTGGTTTTCTACTGGCAAGAAAGGCCTACGTATTCAAAGTATGCCCTTCGTACTCAACATAGCTCCAAGGATTTTCACGAAACTAGTCGAGACCATTGTTCAATAACATGGGAACAAATGTTTTCAAGTGATGGTATACCTCGATGACTGGTTAGTCTGAGCTGCAACGAAGTTGTAATGTCTTCTAACAGCTCTGGAAGTTATGAAATTTATACAATCCCTGGGCTTCCAAATCAACATCGAGAAGTCCAGGCTATCTTCACCTCAAGAATTCCAGTGGCTAGGCCAGCACTGGAACCTGAAATCACATATCCTCTCTCTACCTCAGGGCAGGAGGAAGGAAATAGCAACTTCAATCAGGTTTTTACTTCAGTCGAAGACAATCACCAGACGTCATCAAGAAAGAATCTTGGGCTCGCTACAATTTGCAGCGGTTATAAATCCAATCTTAAAAGTAAGGCTCAAGGATGTCAACAGAGTCTGGAGTAGAAAGGTATCAAATGCTCGGAGAGGTCTTCGCCAGAACATCCCGGCTTTACTGTGCAAACAGCTCAAGCCGGGGTCCACTGCCAGGAGCTTGTCGACACACAGCCCTCTTCTGTTTCCTTCTCCGTCAGTGACAATCCATACGAATGCCTTGGAGCAGGGTTTGGGGGGTCATACCACTACCAAAAAGATACATGGTGAGTGATCAGTCGCATTTCAAAAATTCCATATCAACATTCTGGGAGCCATGGCAGTGTTCCTTTCTCTGAAGAAACTGAACCCAAAGAAAATAATCACACATCAAATTAGTTCTTGATTGCAAGACGATAATCCACTGTATCAACAGACAGGGTTCGAGATCTCTACAGATCAACCATGTAATTTTGGCTATTCTCACTTTTCAAAACGGAGAACTTGGCATCTCTCAGCTCTTAACTTAGAAGGGGTTTGCAATGTGACGGCAGACGCCCTGTCAAGATTCAAGCATCTGGACGAAAAATCATTCTGTTTCATTCTGGAGCAAGTCCCAAAACTGCAAGTAGATCTCTTTGCAACGAGCTTAAATATTGTGGATAGACTCTTATGCACTGTATAATATAAGACTTTTACAGTCTGCATAGTGCAGGTTGAATATTCTTCTATTTCGCAGTGTGTGATAAACTATATTTATAATGAAGAGTCGATGGTGACATTCTTTTCTTTATCATATGGAATGATGTTATTATTTTATTCTATTAGATATTACTGTGGTAACCATTTCTTGTTTTAAGCACAAAAAAACGGATTTTGACATAGGAAAACTCTATTTTTGGGTGAGATAGACATTTTGTCCTGATGGAAGTTCCTCAATGGCAGCTTTCTACTTGGGATATTTCTGCGAGTGATATACCAGAAAATTTTACCTTAGAGGTATCACAAAGTTCTAACCTCCGGACCGAATATCCCAAGAGATATCGTGTGTAAATCAGAGACATGTTAATAACAAGTCATGGTTATCCTTCCTCGAAGAGAGTTAACCTTGTCTCGAAGGATAAGGGATAGGATACGTGGGCAAGAGAGTCATTACATCTCTTGATCTCTATGTGCTACAACTAACACGTTTCCTGATGAACCATTCCAGTAGCAGCTATCGCATGATGTGAGGCCCCACACTGAGAATTGGGAGGGGATGAAAAGTAACGGGCGGGCCATCAGGACGACATGGCTATCTCACCCAAAAATAGATTTTTCGTATGTCAAAATCTGATTTTTGGACTCGAGCCATGTTATCCTGATGAAAGTGTACCAGAGAATTATTATTCTCAGTTGTGGCCAAGAGAGTTTTAACCCTTTAAACCGCACAGACATAAGCATATGTCCCTTAGCATTGATAACTATGGTACCAAACTATGAGTGTAAGTAATATGTTTGTGAAATGTAGAAGCACAGGAAATCAATAGCACAGTTCCATTCAGTGTAAAGATCTTTGTCTCCAGTAGATGAAAAGACTGAAGTTTATAAAAGGAGGGTTAAAAAATTTAGGTACACCACTTTTATTCTGTACAATAGGTCCAATAAAAGGAAACACAAAAAGGAACAGTAGTCTTTTATTGTTTCCAAAAATTCATACATGTAACAGTAAGCAATGCAGCATTATATAGAGTAGATATATACAGAAAACTGAAGTTTTCAGACCCCAAATAGAGTAGTAAAATAGTAACACTCATGGCATAAAAGGAAAGTATCACCTTTAACTCTTTACAATATTGAATAGTCAATTGAAAAGAACATTACTCCCTTTGCACAATGTAGACTGAGGAGTCCCAACTATACAGTCCATAAGAGTCCATTCACAACACTTGAGAAGCTGGTTTAGTCACACTACCAGCAGCCACTACAAAGTGTTTAATCTCTTCCAACTGACGTAAGGAATGTTTGAAGAACACTCTTGAAGATTTCCATCCGGTGTAAGCCTGTAAGCCTGCAAAGGACATAGATTGGAAAAAATTTAAGGAAGAAGCAACTTTTCTAGGATCATGACCCGATGGTATACTATCAAGGTCAGCCCTTCTGATGAAATGGGTGAGTTTGGACCTTAGCTGTCTCAAAGAAAGATTACAGTAATGCCTCACAACATAAAATTAATATGTTCTGGAGTGGCTTTCATTTAGTGAAAATTTCGTGTCATGAGTCACATTTTACGTGTAAATCACCTAATTCATTCCAAACCCTTCAAAAACACCTTGTTAAATTTTATCATAAAACTACATTTTGGGCTCGGGCCATGTCGTCCTGATAGAGGGTTCCTTTAGGTAGCTTTCTAAGGGATATTTGCTACAGTGATACTCCCAGAGAATGAAACCGAAGGTCTCCAGGATTCCGACTCCTGGCACGAATATCCAGTAAAGGATATCGCATAATATCAGGGGACGTATACTAGATACGACACATAGCAATCTTCACCCCGAATAGATTTAACTCTTTGATGTAAGGGGGAAGGGTGGCAAAAGAAGGGGGAGCCGTTCTACATACCCGCTGGACCTCCATCCCCACTACTACTGCGACGCCTTTCCTTTTCTTGTAGCTCTCTAAGCGAGTTGTGCTCCCACGTTAACCCGGTGTTTTATTACAAGTTATTGGAATATTCATCATGCAATCTCCAGCATCTTCATCTTCTGGAAAGCTGAGTGTTAATTCTTTCCTGTATATAATTTTAGTCTCCCTTCTCACAGTTAAATTTCAATAATTTAAGTGTGTTTGGGTGAGCGTTGCTGAGAACCGGAGGCAGCTATTTTACGACTGCAGTCGCTCATTACAATTGCATTTTATTTAGTCAGTAGGGTGACAATTCCCGGAATTAAGCTATGATGTTAGATATTTAGGCAAATTATACAAGTGGTGATTTTGTATACATAAATATTCCTCTTCCTATTATGTGACTTTACTTATCGTATGCGGCAGGCACCCTGGTGATACCAACTACCTTGGCCGCGGATCCTACCAGAGCTAGGCTACTCTCGCTCATATATACGTTAGTAAAGTAATTCCCCACGTTTAGCCTCACCCTATCGTTCTTTCTCGTTTTTTCTAGAATCTATAGATAAGTTACGATATTCATTCTCTCTTAGAGAGAAGAGGCTAAACCCTTTCTCCCTCCCTGAGTGCTGCCGCCGCTACAGGTGGTAACCACTGTCGTTCTTCATTGCTGTCGAGTAGAACAAAGTTCTTGCTGCCTCTGGCTTTGATTTAAATAGTGACTAACTCAGGGTGCCCTTGTCTTGTTGCCGATGATTTCGTCAGCAAAGGAACTATGCTTCCTCTGCTGCCGACAATGTCATCAGCACAGGAAGCTATGCTTCCTCAGTTCACTGTTTAAGGAAGGCGGCATACCTGCCGCCATCTCTAATATCAATGAACTATAAGACCCTTTACCCTTCCCCTTCTGTCCTTTAGTGACGTCTTAGCCATCACAAAACTCCTTCACCGGTAATCTGACAGTCATCCCGGCTTGCTAGGGTGACTGAGTTACCGGCTGGTACCCTGCCGGTAGCAGGTAGTTCAACCGTCTCTGCCACCTTCCCCCTTACTTCCTTCCTTCACAGGAAGTGAATATTATTGGGGGGAAGATTGAGACGGCTCCTGACGGTTGCCGGTGGGAAACCTAACATATTTTGGGAAGTCCTAAGCTCTCCCTTGAGCTGCAATCCACATTTATTGCTGCCAACGTCATAGCCGGCGACAGGCCTTTTGTGGATGGGTGGAAGCCAGAATCTGACAGATTCTTCCCCCTTCCATTAGAACTTTCATTCTGGCAAGGAGGCAGTAGGCGGTCTGATAGTCCTCCTACACTTCCAACTGTTATGTTTAATCATAAGAATAGGAAACTCTCTTTCCTTAATGCTTTCTCTCCCTCTATCAGTTAATACCGCCAGGTACTAACCTAACACCAGCAGTGCCCCCGGCTAAACTACAGTATACAATTATACAGTAGTACACATGTTTTCTAACATACTCTGTGTTTCCTATCGCAGTCAGTTGTTGGGACCACGATATTATGTTGAGGCTGAGTAGTCCCTAAACACCCAAATGGTTTTTTTCGATCATCAGGACCCCAAAATCACCGATCAGTATTAATATATACTACAGGTGGATAATGTTAGTATAAGATATTTACTAACTCTAACTCTAGTTCCTAGAGGTTTTCTACCTTGTATTCTCCCTATCAGGGGAACTAAATATTATTACTGACGGAGGTCTCAGCAATGGCCTGGGATGCTGCATCGTGTCGGGAGTCCTCAAATATTGGGACCCGAAGGGTTGCCCCACCTGCTCGACCCTGCTGGCCAACGCCTTCGGAAAAGCCCCCCCAGTCAACATATAGACTAGGGATACAGCGAGGGAGACCCTTCGCAAATGGGTAAGAGGGTTCCAGAAGAACTCTCCGGGACCGTACTTACCCAACGACTCCCTAAGGTGCCTAATGTTCCCCAAGGCTCTACCAAACTCGGTGGTGCCCAAGGAACAGATCCAGTCTCCCCTCATACAACTGAAGCTCGACGTGGACATAAACAAGGCATTGGAAGACATGGACATCCATCAAGAGAGGATGTCAGAAGTGTCCACTGACACTGAGCAGGACCTAATGCAAGAAGGCCATGAAGAAAACGTGGATCATCCACAAGTGGAGGAAGAAGGATCCGTGTCAACAGCAACTGAAAACACTCAGTTTGCCATGACGGCATTGCAACCAATACCGTCAACTTCCTCGGCCCCAACCCCACAACCAGTTGACAAGAACGAAGAGATCCTTACTTTGATCCAACGGATGATGGAATTGTTCCAGAAGGAACAAGAGACGATGTGGGAATCTCTCAAGCAACAGCAGATACTGTTGCAAGAGAGGGCAGATTGCCCCGGATCCACCAAGGGCACCACGAAGAAGCCCCTTAGAGTGCTGGATCTCCCTCACTGCTCCAAAACCAATCCCTGGAGGTATGCAGAGCATATGCCCATGATGAATGGGAAGCTATTCATCTCGGAGAAGTTGGGGGCCAAGTTGATTGAAGACCTTGAGTTCTGGCCTAACTTTTCGGCCTACCCAGACTGTTACGTGAGACTGTGGGATGAACATGCAGCCCGAGAGGAGACAGTACCCAAAGAGGTCATTATCTTTGAGCATGACAAGGCACAAGCCATCCTCCTGAAAACCTTGAAGGGAGCCGGGTACACCAACTGCAAAGTCTCAGCACTGAGCAAGAAACATCCAACCTTTCTTGTTCCTTCCTCCATCTCCTTCCCCTTTTCGTAGAATGCACTAGACTTTGCCGTCAAGGCAGTCGACGAGGGCAAACCCTGCCCAACCCTAGAGGAATGCAAACCATTCTCACTAGCACTGCCTACCTGCGAGGAGAAGTGGAAGGATGTCCACCTAACCTTCTCCGTCTCATAGTTGGATCTAGAGATAGCAGGCTAACAGTTCAATGAGAACCTTCCAAAGTTGCCAGATCCTCTTCTGAGGAGGGAACAGGAGTCGAAGGAGAGACTTGCGACCTCCCTTTCTCATCAGAACTGCCTGGAAATGTGTGCAGGTCTACATAACGCCCCAGAAATGTTCATCTTCCTGGCTAAGTGTCACATGGGTACCTTTGTGAAAGACTTATATGCTTTCTTCAGAGCAAGGAGAGCTTGCAGAGAGTTTGTTTTGGCCTCAGCAACCGTCAGACATGAACCAAGGGAGCTGATTACCTCAAGTATCTGGGGTAAAGACCTTTTCCCACAGGAACTGGTCCGAGAGATCGTTGCCAGAGCAGCCACGGAGAATAGGAACCTTCTCCTAAAGTGGGGCATGAACTCAAAAAGTAAATCTTCCTCGGACGGAGGTCCCCAGCCCAAGAATAAAAAGGCAAGGAGACCACGCAGACCTGCACAACTTCCTGCCGTGACTATGACCAGGATGCCTCAGACCTCCTTCCAGATGGTCCCTCAATAACGGGTAGCCCAGTCGCCAGTGTTTAACCCTAACTTTGAGAGGCAGTCGACTTCCTTTTGCCCTAGTCAGAAAGGAAAAGGCCCTAAGAGAAGTTCTCCCGGAGATAACTCCTCTCGGGGCCAAGGAGGACGGGGCCGCTGAAACAGATCTGCAGGACCCACCAAGCAATGAGGGGTTCCAGGTAGGGGGCAGACTGCATCACTTTCGGGATTGCTGGACCTTCGACCCCTGGGCCTACAGCCTAATCACGAATGGACTCGGGTGGAAATGGAGCAGAACTCCACCCCGTTTTCCAGAATTCTTCCAACACTCCACCCCCTTCTTAGAAGAATATACCTCAGAACTCTTGAACAAGAAGGTAATAAGGTAAGCAAAGTCCATCAAGTTCCAGGGAAGGCTGTTTTGTTTTCCCAAGAAAGACTCAGACAAACTCAGAGTCATTCTAGACTTGTCGCCACTCAACAAGTTTATTAAGAACAACAAGTTCCGGATGCTTACTTTGCAACACATATGGACCCTTCTGCCAAAAGCGGTGTACACAGTCTCAATAGACCTAGCAGATGCTTACTGGTATCTTCCAATGAGTTGCTCTTTCTCCTCCTACCTAGGATTCAAACTACAAAAGATGAAGTTTGTCTTCAGAGCAATGCCCTTCGGACTGAACACAGCCCCAAGGATATTCACGAAGCTAGCAGACACAATTGTCCAACAGCTACGCTCCGAAGGAGTTCAAGTGGAAGCATATCTAGACAATTGGCTGGTATGGGCAGCATCCAAGACTACTTGTCTGCAAGCAGCCAACAAGGCGATCCAATTCCTGGAACACCTGGGGTTCAAGATCAACCGCAAGAAGTCTCACCTTTCTCCAGCTCAACAGTTCCAGTGGCTAGGAATCCAATGGGACTTGAAGTCACACCACCTCTCCATTCCATCCAAGAAGAGGAGAGAAATAGCGGGATCTGTCAGGAGACTAATCCGTCACAAGAGGATTTCAAGACGCCAAAAGGAAAGAGTATTGGGCTCTCTCCAGTTTGCAGCAGTAACAGACCAGGTGCTGAAAACACGTCTGAAAGATGCGTCAGGAGTCTGGTGGAAATACACATCAAACGCTCGAAGAGATCAACTGAGGTTGACCCCGACCCGATAGCGCACGCTATTAAGGCCGTGGTCAACAGCCAAGAGCCTAGCATGGACAATTCCCCTGCAACCACCACAATCATCAGTGGTGATACACACGGATGCCTCCTTGGAAGGATGGGGAGGCCATTCTCACGACAAAAAAGTGCAAGGGAATTGGTCGCACCTGTTCAAAACATTTGATATCAACATTTTGAAAGCTATGGCAGTTTTCCTGACGTTGAAAAAACTATCCCCGCACAGATCAATCCACATCAGATTGGTCCTGGACAACGAGGTGATAGTAAAGTTTCTAAATTGACAAGGCTCGAGATCGCCCCACATCAACCATGTGATATTAGCCATCTTCTACCTGGCAAGGAGGAAGGGAGGGCACCTATCAGCAGTTCACCTACAAGGGTTCTGCAATGTGACGGTGGACGCTCTATCCAGGCGAAAGCCCATAAAGACAGAATGGTCCCTAGACGCAGACTAATTCTCCTTCATCTCGGAAAAAGTCCCGGAACTGCAGATCGACCTCTTCGCAGTGAGCGACAATAAGAAACTACCTCATTAGCCCCTTATATGGTCCCTCAAGCAGAGGTGACGGACGCCATGTCCCTCGACTGGAACAGGTGGAATTGCATTTACCTGTTTCCACCAACCAATCTCTTGCTAAGAGTCCTCGATAAGCTAAGATTCTTCAGAGGGACAGCAGCAGTAGTGGCTCCCAGGTGGCTCAAAAGCAATTGGTTTCCTCTAGTCCTAGAGCTGAAACTGAAGCTGATTCCTCTGCCAGACCCAGTACTATCTCAGCTGGTCCAGAAGTCGACTGACTACGCTTCATCCTCGAAAACCAACAACCTACATCTCATGATTTTCTTGCCCTAGCTGCAAACAAAAAGTTTGGAATCTTGAAGGATAAAGTTGACTTTATCGAAGAGTACAAGTCAAGTTCGCCTAAGAATCCAATGGGAGAAATGGGTTTCCTTTGTGAAAACACGGAAACCGACAAAGATATCGATAGATTTCTGTCTCGCATTCTTCATATACCTACACGAAAAAGGCCTGACCTCTACTACAATTACCTCGTGTAAGTCAGCCCTAGCTAGACCACTTCTGTACGGTTTTGAGGTGGACTTCTATAGTGAAATCTTCAATAAGATCCCAAAAGCATGCTCTAAACTCAAGCCAGCAACCCCACCAAAGCCCATCACGTGGTCTTTGGAAAAAGTCTTGCACTATGCTTCGAACCTAAACAATGAGGATTTGCAATAGCCTCAGGGGCTAGAGTTAGTGAAATAGTGGCCTTATCCAGAAACGAAGGCCATATTCAGTTCCTAGACTCAGGAGAACTGAATCTTTTTCCTGATCCTGCCTTTCTTGCCGAGAACGAGCTACCCACTAAGAGGTGGGGTCCTTGGAGAATCTGCCCACTGAAGTAAGGTGCCTCTCTGTGCCCAGTAGAGTGTCTTAAGATCTATCTTCGAAGAACTTTAAACTTCAAGGGAGGACAGCTCTTCAGAGGCGAAACCTCAGGATCAAACCTATCTTTAAGAAAACTGAGAGCGAAGCTTACCTATTTTATTCGCAGAGCGGATCCTGACAGTACACCCGAAGGTCACAACCCGAGAAAAGTTGCTTCTTCGTTGAACTTCTTTCAACATATGGACTTTGAAAGACTCCGCTCATACACTGGGTGGAGATCATCCAGGGACTTCTATAAACATTACGCGAAGCAAGTACATGAAATAAAACATTTTGTGGTGGCGGCAGGTAGTGTCATAAAACCTGTCGTCTAGTGCTGCGATGAACATTGGACTGTTTTGGGACTTTACAGTGCATCAGGTGCATGGGTATACCTACCCTCTAGTGCAAATCACAGCGATGATTAACATACTGTTCCATATAGGTGCATATCTGACCAATAACACCAGTGCCGAGTGAAACGTTTGCGTCACAGTGTTTATGCATTTCCGAACATCTGAACATGTCAGATGGATTTGGTTTCACATCCCTATTGAGTGGCAGTATTCCTATAATGAAATTATATATATTTTGCCTGCATGAGAAAATATGGACCTTGATGTGTTGTAATGCTGAATCAGATTCATACTCTATTGTAACTACATTTGATAAATTAGTTGCAAAATAAAAATACTAAAACGTATTTGCATCTTATTACTGCTACCTCAGTTACAGACTAATAAAGTATGCTAGAGTCAGTTTTATTCAATCCCTGTAAAGGGCTTATAACTTGAAATTAAGACAAAGATTTCCCAAAGAACGAATCTTACATTCTCATGGTAAGTAATAAAGGTAAGCTCCAATGTTTTCCCTTTTTGTTCCTACGGAGATACAAACCTTGAATCCTTATCGTCGATATCGACATTTTCCCTGCTGGGGGCAGGAAGCACTAAACCAGCTCCAGGCTTAGTGGAAATGACAGATCTCTGGAATTTCACATACAGGTCTAGTAGACCAAATAAGGAAATCTATTCAAGGTGGAAGGCACATACACAAACCCACAGCTAATATTAATTTCAAGATAATTCTCTGGTATGCTTCCATCAGGACGACATGGCCCGAGCTCAAAAAATGGTTTTTGAACAAAGTGAAAAATCAATTTTTGGGTGAGAGTGCCATGTCGTCCTGATGGACCCACCCTTTTGCTGATCCCTCACAAAATTACTTTATCTGCGGCCATTTCTGCCTAACGACAAGAAAAGAATGGCGTCGTGGTAGTAATGGGGATGGAGGTCCACCAGGTACCTAAAACGGCTCCCCCTTCTTTTGCCACTCTTCCCCCTTGCATCAAAGAATTAAAACTATTCGGGGTGAAGATTGCTATGTGTCGTATCTAGTATACGTCCCCTGATATTTTGGGATATCCTTTACTGGATACTCGCGCCAGGAGTCGGAATCCTGGAGACCTTTGGTTTAATTCTCTGGGAGTATCACTGTAGCAAATACCCCTTAGAAAGCTACCTAAAGGAACATTCCATCAGGACGACATGGCTCTCTCACCCAAAAATAGATTTTTCACTTCATTCAAAATCCGTTGTATAACCACAAAGAAATACTGTACACCCAAATATATTTGAATCATTCATTATACCTAAACTAACTGTTAATGCCTGTAAATTAAGTAGTTATTAGAACATAATGCGTTAATAAATGGAAAAAATACAATACATACAGTAAAATACTGTGCATATACAATATATACTGTACCATATGTACCTTACTATAGGGAGATACATTATTGTGATAACAACTCAATTTCTTCAACTTTTTTAATGGGTGACTATTTTATTCTCGGCGTGGCTGACAAATCTCTTTTTTTATCAAGAGATATTTTAAGCAATGCGAGTCAGAAAAATCTTTGCATCTCATTTTGCAGTGTGAAAATTTTGTAAGCATATTCTTTCGTGAAGAGAAGTATAACTGATCCTGTCGTCTCCCCTTCAAAAAGTTGACTGCCTTTAAAGGCCCAGCTCTTTAACAGGTAGGCCTTAAGGCACTTCAAGGGGCACAGAGAAGGGTTCTCCTGTAGTGGAACAATCTTCAAAAAACCCCATTCTTGGAGGAGTATGTACAGGATCTTCTAAGGAAGGGAGTCATCTGTTGTACAAAATCCATGAACTTTCAAGGGCGGCTATTCTGTGTGCCCAAGAAAGATTCAAACACTCTTCGAACTATTCTGACCTTGTCCCCAGTAAACAAATTCATTCTGAACGACAAGTTCGTTTTTCACCAAGAATGCTGGATCTGGGTAAAGATTTACCTTCCCTGATTCCGAGAATTTAATGTAGTCATCATCCCTTGAATGGGCCACAATCTCACTGACTCTAGCACCAGAAGCCAAAGAAAGCAAAACGATAGACTTTGGAGTAAGATCCCTCAGATAGGTAGAGGCATTATCTATTAAAGAGGCAAAGTGCAGGACTTTATCCAACGACCATGAAATAGCCTTGGGAGGAGCATTAGGTTTCAGTTTACCAGAAGCCTTCGGGATCTTATTGAAGAGCTCACTATTGAGTTCAATATCAAAATCATAAGCAATTGGTCTAGTTAGTGCCGACTTCCATGAGGCAATAGTTGTAGAGGCCAGATCTTGACCATGCAGTGAGATAAAAAAAGAAATACAGAAGTCCATAGAAATAGAACACAGCTGATGACTTTTCACGAATGCAACCCATTTTTTTTTCAGGAAGATAAGTATTGTAATTTTTTGGTGTTGGACTTGTACTCTTTTATGAAGTTAATTCTCTCCTTTGCAACTCCGAACTTTTTCTGAGCCGCAAGAGCGAGAAAATCCTGAGCTGAAGAGTTTTCATTATCCAAAAGGAAG
The DNA here is from genome assembly GCF_036898095.1 of Palaemon carinicauda. Taxonomy (NCBI): domain Eukaryota; kingdom Metazoa; phylum Arthropoda; class Malacostraca; order Decapoda; family Palaemonidae; genus Palaemon; species Palaemon carinicauda. The sequence goes on along the minus strand of NC_090733.1, from coordinate 74,025,654 downwards.
TGAACACAGCACTGGTGATGGTAGAAGGACCTGGAGAGGTTTGATTTCCAGAACAAGAGGATACCAATTGCTCTTGGGCCACTTGGGAGCCCCTAGTGCTGCTGATCCCTTGAAAATCCGCAGTTTCTTTAGGACTTTCATTAGGAGGTTGAATGGTGGAAGTACAGTGGGTAGATGTGAGACCACTGGTTCCAATTCATAGACATCGCATCCATTCACATCACATCCGGGTATAAGTTTGGTGCTACATACCGGGGAAGCTTCTTGTTGAACCTCATCGCAAAGAGATTGATTTGCAATTCTGAGAATGATTTTGCGTCCAGAGACCATCCTGTTTCCAGAAGCTTGGATCTTGACAGGGCCTCCACCGTCACATTGCGAACCCCTTCGAGGTGAACTGTTGAGATATGCCAATTCCTCCTCTTTGTTAAAGTGAGGATGACTAGAATCACATCGTTGATCCGCGGAAACCTGGAGCCCTGTCTGTTGACACAGTGGACTATTGTCCTGTTGTCGATGACTAATTTGATGTGTGATTTTGTCTTTGGGTTCAGTCTCTTCAGAGTCAGAAACACTGCCATAACTTCCAGAATATTGATGTGAAATTTCCGAAATGTGATTGACCATCAACCCTGTATAATCTTAGATGAGGAGTGCCCCTCCCCCCCCCCCCTTGTTCCGAGGCGTCCGTGTGATTTGTCACGGATGGAGGAGGATACTGTAGAGGGACATGTATCAATAAACTCTTGGCAGTGAACCACGGCTTGAGCTGTGTCATAGGGGCATGGGGTAATTGCCAAATAATAGTACATGATAGGAGGCAGTGAATTAGACGATGGCTAAATCGTAAGAGGATTTATTGTCTAAGTTAATTTTCACAATTAAAATGAGCAGAAATCTGGGTACATAACAGAAGACTAAGAAGTTTCTTGCAGGCTCTTAAATGATTTCATCAGTCAGATACAATGGATTTTACTTTTAACTAACACAATAATTACACGCGGGGTGAGCGGACAGGGAGATATTTCGAGATATTTAGATAATAACTAAAAGAAATTATTAGACGTCTTATGGCGTATGGACGTCCGCCATGGCTGTGGTAGGCTTACCATGGCCGGTGGGACTAGTGTGGGTTGCCCACTCACGAGTAGGACTTGAACTTAACTGGCTTAACTCACATAGTCTGTGCGTTCTTATTTCCCCTACATTGCTGGGGGGTCTCACCTATGGGTAGCAGTGGCAGGTGATGTAACCGCACCATACTGGTTCTCACTCTGCGTCCCCTCTCCCCGGTTTACATAACACAAACTTAGGCTCGGACGGTGGAGAGATCTACAGCAAAGGGAGACTTATCAATTTACATTATAAAAATAAATGGTTCTTATCTTTAAAGGGCACCAATGGGAATGGACTTTAGCCGTTAGTCATGACTATCTTCAAAACTGCACCAAGGTGTAGTTATCTTGGGCGGTGTCGTTCATGGGGGCCTTAGGGGGTCGATCCCATTTTGCCTGGGGAGTCCTAGGTATGGGTATGGCACTCAGATCTATGTCAATGGACTCTCTTTGCTGCACCCTCCACCTTCCTTGCCTGTAACAAAGAATTTTAAAACAACAAAATGCTCTAATCATCATTTGTCAGGCGCCAAGCCTCCTGAATTTGTGTCTGATAGGCTAAGCAAAACAGTGACAGAGTTCAATAGCCATCATTCCAATATCTATGTATTTTAATCATATATTTTACTTGTAACAGCTGCTTTCGCAGTAAGATTGGGATTTTGTGGCGCAGATCTCTTTGAGCATTTGATGCCTTTCTTCTCCAGACTCTGTTGGCATCTTTAAGTCTTGCTTTTAAGATTGGGTCTGTCACGGCAGCGAACTGCAGTAAACCCAAGACTCTTTCTCTTGCCTTGTGGTAGAGATAGGGTGTGTGACTTGACGTTAGATTCCAATGAAGTCCTAGCCGCTGGAATTCTAGAGCTGGAGACAATCTGGACTTTTCGAAGTTTATCTGAAAGCCCAGAGACTGTAGGAATTTCATGACTTCTTGAGCTGGTCGAAGACACTCCGACTTCGTTGCGGCCCAGGCCAGCCAGTCATCCAGGTACACTATCACCTGGAGGCCTCTGTAATTTTTGGACAATGGCCTTGACTAGCTTCGTGAAAATCCTTAGGGCTATATTGAGCCCGAAAGACATAGCTCTGAATATGTAGGCCTTTGTTGCCAGTCTGAAAACAAGGTAGGGGGAGAGGTGCCGACCTATTGGAAGATGCCAATAGGCGTCTGTAAGATCTATGGAGATGGTGTAGGCCCCCTGGGGTAGTAGGGTCTGTATTTGTGAGAGAGTCATCATCTGGAACTTGTCGTTCAGAATAAATTTGTTTAGTGGGGACAGGTCCAGAATAGTTTGAAGAGTGTTTATATCTTTCTTGGGCACGCAGAATAGCCGCCCTTGAAAGTTCATGGATTTTGTGCAATGGATGACTCCCTTTCTGAGAAGATCCTGTACATACTCCTCCAAGAATGGGGATTTTGGGTTGGAAGAACCTCTTAAACTGGGATGGTTTCTGTCTCCACTTCCAGTCTAGTCCTTTTGAGATTATTCTGTAAGCCCAGGGATCAAACTCACATTGATCCCTGAACAGGTAAAGTTGTACCCCTACTGGGTGCTCCTCATTGATGTTGTGAAAGACCTGTGTCTTTAACTGCCTTGCCTCTACTTCCTCGGCCTCTAAACTGAATGCCCTTTCCAGACCTTCCCCTGCCACTGGCACTCTCTTTTTGAGCTATGACAGGGTGAAATGTAGTAGTGGCTCTCTCATACACCGGGTTAAAGGCTGGAGACTGTGACACATACTGCTGGGGAACCATGTACACAGTCTCAGGGATGACAGCAACTGAGTCTGTCGTGACAGGTAAGGATTTCCTTCCCTCAAAATGTCCTCTGGGCTTCTTGCCCTTGGGTGGTCAATGCAACGGGAAACTTTGCAATGTTTCCTTGTCAAGAGAACCCGGATGATGAATGTGACGAGGGGCACAAGAGCCTGGGTTATTATTATTGTTATTATTATTATTATTAATATTATTATTATTATTATTATTATTATTATTATTATTATGAGGTCCTTCACCAGGGGTAATTTTCCTTTTAGAGAACATACCCCACTTTTCTATAAGGCTGTTATTCTCCTGAGCCGCTTTGTCCATGACTTCCATAACCATTTTCTTAGGGAAGAGTTCTTTTCCCCAGATATTGGAGTCGATCAGCTTTCTAGGTTCATGCCTGATTGTAGCCGCAGCTTGGATGTGTTCTCTACATGCTCTTCTGGCTAGGAAGAAAGCATGGAGATCTCTATGGAATATGGCTTGGTGAGTTTTTGCCAGGACTGGGAAGAGATCAGGTTTGGAATAGTTTCCAATTAGCTTTTCTAGATGAGATTGGAAGGAAAAAGACAAATAGTCTCCCTTTAGCTTCCAATTCTTCCCTTAATAGGGATTCGGGAATTCTGGGCAGTTTCTCATTAAACTCCTTGCCTCAAATGTCTTTATCTAGTTTTCCAACAGTAAACGTACGTTGGACATCCTTCCAACGGTCTGAATCATAAGGAAGGGCTAGGGAGACAGGTTTGCACTCCTCTAGCACTGGCAATGGTCTACCCTCCACTACTGCTTTCTTTACAGCCTCTAAACTTTTAGAGGCAAAAGGAAAGATAGTATGCTTGGGGGCTACAAAGGTGGCCTGCTTCCTGCCAAAAGCTGAAAGTTGGGTATTAGTTAATTCGGCCGTCTTTAGCTCCTTAACCAAAAGAGACTGAACCTTGCTGGGTCCAGGATGATTGTTTCCTTAGGTATTGTATCATCCCTAATGAATGCTTCTTAGTTAAGCCTTACATAGCAGTAAGGACAAATATCAATTGAAGGGAAAAATTCCTAGTCCGAGACTGACTTGGAACCTGATATGGAGGTACCCTTCACTTTAGACCATATGCTCAGCATGACGGCAAGGGTTCTTAACTGTGCATTCAGGTAGGCTCGAAGCTTGTGGAGACGTAGAAGTAAGTGCCTTTTGTAGAGCTTCTTTTCGTGACATTAGCTCCGCTTGAGAACGTTCATGTTGGGCGTTTAGGTTTTCCATGAGGGCTTTCATGGAGACCATAATTCCATTTGCCCTGGAAACAAAGGTTTATCCTGCGTAGGAACAGGAGTCGAGTTGAAGCTGGGGCATGAGCAGCAGGGATGAAGGAACAAGCTAAAGAAGTATTGGGAACTGTACTAACCCGAGGTACATCCAAAAAACTCCTCAGAGGCTTCTGTGGTCAGCAGGATCCTCTCTCTCTCTGACGACACAGAAGAAGCTGTCAAAATGTTGTCGGCGTCCAGGATTATGACTTGCAGAGCGTCCCAAACCTCATCATCCCAATGATCTACTGGTACTGGCGGGAGTTGAACTGTCTGTAATTGGTGACAAAAACAGCGGTCATCTCGGCACATCCAAGGAGACGTTAGTGGCGTGGAAGCTGGTGTGAAGAAGGTCCTTGCAAACCTGACAGTTAGTAGGTTCCCAGATTTCAAGAGACCTTTGGAAACATGACAGTCCGCATGTTTCCGGCAAGTCTTGTAGCCACAGGGCAACTTGATTCGTATGGTACATGTGACCATAGAATACACCATTTCATCAGCAACCTCTAAAGAAGAAAAGATTTCAATGATTACAAATCATTAGAAAATATTGCTTCTTCAAATTAAGTATATGTATAAAAGGTTATACTGTACATCAAATAATGCTTAAGGGGGCGGGCTGGCTAATGCAGATTTTTAATGACATTCATACCACTTGATAAGGTGACTTAGGACATCTCCAAACTGCATAGGATATCTGCCTCTGACCTTCGGTTTTGTGACACCAAAGCGATTTTTCCTGAAAATTAGTATTTTTCAAATTCTATCTCATTCCTTGATAATTATTACTAAGATCTGGGATTACTATCCTATATAGACCTGATATAGACCTCCAATGATAGGAAGATTTTTTTTTCTAGAACAAATTTTTTTGCCAGATATGATTTTTTTTTCATTATGGTAAAAAAATAAACCCTAAGAATCAGGGAAAAAAATTAAGAAAAAAATATGAAAAAAAAAATGAAAAAAGGGCTTCATTTCATTGTTTTATAATGTATTTCTAAGTTATATAGCAAATTTCAATGCTATATCTTTAAAAGTAAGGGAGACTATTGAATTTGAAGGTCAATAAGTATAGTTATGAGATACGGGCATTCAAAGTTTTTCTTTGTACTTTTTACAAAGACAATATTAATAAATCATGATTATTATGAATTTTATGTTCTTTTTCGGGTATTAAGAAAAGAAAACAAAGTTATTTATCATAATTTAATCATAAATGAAGATCCTTTTGCTCAATATCTTGCTTCTTTTGGCTCCTGTGAGGCAAGGCAGCCACTCCTCCATCCACAACTCTCTCTCTCTCTCTCTCTCTCTCTCTCTCTCTCTCTCTCTCTCTCTCTCTCTCTCTCTCTCTCTCTGTACTACCAATATTACCCTCTTCTGAACTCTTAATAAATCCTGATTATTATGAATGTTATGTTGTTTTTGTGATATTGATAAACGAAAACAAAGTTATTTATCATAATTTACTCATAAACAAAGATTATTTTGCTCGTATCAGGCAAGGCCGTCGCTTCTCCATCCACACAATTCTCTCCCTCTCTCTCTCTCTCTTTCTCTGCTCTATGATATTACCCTCTTCTAAACTCTTACTAGAGCGAATTTTCATCTTCCTTATGTTAGCAAGATGTTGAGATTGTCTTTTCCACTTTGAAATGATAAAATTCTTGCCAAATACGAGAAAAATAAACGTAAAAATTAGTGAATGTCAGAGGTCAAACTCAGGCATGTACTCTCTCTGGGGTTTGTGGTAGGACTGAAGGGGGAGAACATCTTCTGCGACTCGTGGAAGTTATACAGATGCTATTGTTCACAATTTCTTTTACATTAAGATGTAATAATTATCAAAATTTACGATAATAGAAGATATACTGCATTTTCTGGTTGAGAACAGTATTTGTGGTTTATTGAGTTACTTTTACTAATTACCCTATAACTATGAAAGTAAGAGAATTTTGAAAAAATATTTTGTACACGCATTCTCCATTGACATATGAAGCTTGGTGAATATTTTCAGGATTTTGTGTTTTTCTTCCTATATCCCCATATATTGACATTCCAGCCGGCTCCCTTAAGATAAATTATAGTCTAAATAATCCTACCAGCTAAAATATGGCTCAAGACTACAAAATAATGGAGACTCCTGCCAAACTGCTCAGAAATCATTCGAGATTTATGAAAAACCATTAATGAGTGTGGTAAGAATATGGAGAGAAAGTTTACATCAAAGGAACACCAGTACTTCCAAAGTTGGTCTATTGGGCAACCTAAAATGGCAAATTCACTTATCATACTGCCTAAGCCAGCAACAACTGCCCCCGAAGCTGCTGTAGCTGGATTAAGGCGGCAGCTATTTCTAGCAGCCAAGATAAAACTGACTGTTCAACACCCAAGGCATGTCGACACAACGCAGCAGAGGCATTGTCAAGTCGACAGGAAGAGAGTGGACAATCCCATGGGGAAGGGTCCTCAATCAGGGGGAGAGGTATAAGAATAAAAGGCAGCAAATAAGGTACCTGCCAAGACCTGGTCATTATGATTAACTTATGAAAAGAGGGAGTTTACCCCGTAAGATAATAAGAACTGTAAAAGACACCAAGGACACTAAGAATTGGAAATTCAAAGGATGTCCTGACAACCAGGCGAGATCCAAAAGACCAACTTCAGAGGACAATGTTCCTCAGATATGGAAGAGGATAGGAAGGAGCAGATGACCAGTCTAAGGCTAAAGCTAAGGCAGCAGAGGCAATGTCCCATAGCCAACACATCCAGTGCTAGAAGAACTCAAGCTGACAAGACCGTAAGCAGAGACAGAAGGTGACACTTCTGCCAAGATAGGCTAACCAGGCAAAGGAGTCAAGACTCCACAGCAAGAAGTACATAGCACAGAATGGGAAGCTGCAGTCACAGAACAGGCAACTGACAAGGCAGCAAATGAGTGTCCAAAGAGGTACCAACTCTTCGCCTGGACTGGGCAGGCAAGCCTAGCCCATCTCACGGGTAAGGGAAAAACTCAATTACTAGGGTAAGATGACTAGACAAGAGGAGCTGTAGTTCCCAGTACAGTCAAGTTATGGCCTAACCAGGAAGGGGAAGGGGGCAGAGAAATCACCCAAGGGTCTCTAAGGTGGCAGAATGATTTAGTCCAGGGAAGAAAAAATCTCGCCAACCTTGGGCCAGGATAGATAGGCGACATGCTGTCCTATTCAAGGCTGGCAACGAGGGACTAGACAGGGATGGGAACAAAGTTCCACAGCAGGTAGACACACTAGCAGGCACAAGGGGAATGGAAAATGGTGGTGATGGGAGACTTAGAAATTGGTAAGGCAGAAGGACAGGAAGGCTTAACTGCCACATTGCCACATTAGAACAGGAATAGTGTTCTAAGGGGTCTGCAGTGATAGGGCACCTGTCAGCATTAGAACAGGGGGGTAATGCGTTCCAATGGGTAAACAGGAAAAAAACACAGGCAACAAGTTCCCAAGAACTGTGCCGCCTTGCCAAACATATAGGCTAAGTGGAAAGTGAATACAGTCACCCTAGGACAACTGTAAAACAGTATCCAACTCCCAGAGGGACCTTCAGGACTGCAGCTCACCACTGTGACAAGTCGACAGCATGGGAGGATGGGCAGCCTCACGAAACCAGTAAGGTTAGGTGAAAGAAGGGAATGTTGCACAAGTATAAATTCACCAGGCATGGCCGCCGGCCAGGCTGAAGCTAACCTACGTCAATGCTGATAGAAAACACACAAGTAACACCATATAAAAGGGGTGGGATACCCATAATCATGCCACACTGTAAAAGAATAATGTAAAACATATTCCTACAATAATATGACTAAATAACTAAGCATTTCTGAGCCATTTGGAAACATAATGTCATGGCGCCAACCGCATGCTGACCACAGACAATAAAAGGCATGCAAATCGAATAAGAAACGGGGTGGAGACATGAAATTCTCCAACACACAAGAAAAGGTTACTCAAGTTAGTCGATGAGGAAAAAACTGAAGCATCCATGATTACTAAATCACTCAGAAAGCTAAGAAAACAGGCAGAAAAACTCCAAGCAACCGTCAAAGATAGCGTCTGCAAAAAAGAATGGTTCAACAGGAAACGTGTTAGTTGTAGCACATTGAGATCAGGAGTTGTAACGGCTCTCTCACCCACATACCCTAACCTATCCCTTATCCTTCAAGACAAGGTTAACACTATTTGGGGAAGGATAACTATGGCTTCTTATTAACACGTCCCAAATTTATACACAATATCTCTCGGAATAATTGCTCCCGGGGTTAGAAGTATCCCAAGTAGAAAGTGGCTATTGAGGAACTTTCATCAGGACGACATGGCTTGAGCCAATAAATGTAAATATTGTTGCACCAATTCTTGTTACATTCATATGCTTTTGGAAATAATAAAAGATTATACTTCTTTTTGCGTTTCCTTTATATGGACCTACTGTTTCTAAATAAAAAAATAGTGTACCTCTATTTTTTAACCCCCCTTTTTACTAACTATTGCTTGGTCAATACGTGTTCATGCAAACATACTTTGTCAAAGTGAGTGGGGCTGTGATGATAGCTTTTAGGTTCCGATACAGTTTACAAAAACTTGCATAGTCCATTCATAGCCTTGAAATTTTGTCCCAAATAGCTATATTTGAAAGTGTAAACAAACGATCATAAGACACACTATTCATGGGCGGAATTTCATTCTTCTATCATTAGTGAAGTGACTAAAGAGCACATATGTGGTTACAGTAAAACTCTAAATTGGCACAACTGAGAATTTTAATTCTCTGATACAGTTCCATCAGGATGACATGGCACAAACCCAATAAAGGAATTTTGACAAAGCAACAATCTATTTTTGGGTGAGATATCCATGTCGTCCTGATGGACCCACCCGTTACTTTTTATCCCCTTCCAATTCTCAAGTGTGAGGCCACGCATTATGCGATAGCTGCTGTTGGAATGGCGGACCTGCGAACATGTTCACAGTAACCAACTGGGATCGGAGTTGTAATGGCTCTCCCACATATCCAATCCTATCCCGTATCCTTCGAGACAAGGTTAACTAATTGTGGAAGGATAGCCGTGGTTGTTTTAAACACGTCCCTGTTAAATAAACAATATCTCTTAGGATATTTGCTTCCATCAGACGACATGGCTATCTCACCCAAAAATAGATTTTACCCATGTCAAAATCCCTTTTTTGGGGGGTCAAACAAAATTTACAGTAAGGATTTTTATATAGAGCTTTTCATATTTTTATAGAAAACTGTTGACCATGTGAAAGTACAAGAATGGCCTCTTGATTGATATATAAAACATGAACATGGTAATTATTTACACATGCCCAAATGCATATAAAAAAAAAATTATTTCCCTTAGTTCGAAAGCCCTCTTGCCCATCACAAGGCTTCAACATTAAAGACATTTTTCTGTGTTATATCCCAGTGACTTCATCGCAGCCTTATATAATCAAGAGGGATCCCTACAGAATAGATGCTTGAAATGAATCATTGTAAAGTGGCTCCCTAAAATGTTAGAATTGGATTTTAAGAATGTTAATTTTTTATATCTAATATTGTATGACTATTGTTAATAAGTACTTTAATCTTTGCTGCCCAAGACGGTAGGTGTGTAATGGTACTTTTCCACTGTCAATGCTGAAACAATATGGTATATAATTCATGATTGTAACTGAACTAATTTTTTATTAATTAGGTGGATGTTATGACAGGAAAAAAGTAATTGCTACATGAATAATAGACCTCGCTGCTTAGATAATTGAGATAAGAGTATTAGCCTGAATTAAAGTGAACAGAATAGATTTGATCCCATTTGTTTCTTTGCTAAATATTTTTAAATCAGAGTTCTGTATATTCATGCAAAACAAATGGGAGTAAAATATCTTACTGATATATTTATTTGATGGTTTTGCTAACTAAAAGTTTCCAAAAAATCTTCTAAATAATTTGCTTACACAATTGCTTCTTGTAGAATTTTCCACATCAATGTTTCTCTTCATTTTCAGCTATATGTACTTGTCTAATATACATCCAATCTGGAGTGGTTGCTATGGTCAAGAAGACTCAAGGGCACATACTATTGAGAAGGTTATCACGTATCTCAAGATTAATAAAGTCATTGATTATGTTGGGTAAGTATCACTCGAAATTGTTACTCTGGTTTTCTTCCAACTTGTGTGTACAGTATAAATGTGTTATCATCATTTACCAAGCTACAATGCTAATTGGAAAACAGAACATTACAAGCCCAAGTGCTACAACAGAGAAAACAATCCAGTACAGAGAGGAAATAGGGAAATAATTGATAAAATTTATGAGAAATTTTGATATAAAAATATAAGCAACAACGTTAGGTAAATAAGTTGTAGATTAACTGTAAAGTGAGACGTAGGCAAACATGTCTAACAAATACCTTTTGCAACTAGTTTGAGCCTCTGAAGATTCATCGATTCAGCAGTCAGAGTGAGAATATTATTCCAATATCTGGTTACAGTATGAATAAAACTTCTAGAATACTGTGTAATTTGGACAATTATGATGGAGAAGGCAAGACTTACAATTAACTGCATTTATTTCATTACATACTATATGGTAGGCTGGTTTGGGAAGATCTGAATGTAAAGGATGGTCAGAATTATGAAAAAAACTAACTGAATGATGATGTCAGAGATTAATATCCACATCAGTAATAAGAAATTTAATTAACCACACTTGATTTGGGTTATAGTCAGCATCTGAATGCCAGACAGAACAGTATTCAAAAGATGTAAGGATGAGAAAATTAAAATATTTCTTCTGTATAGATTGATCCCGAAAATATTAAATAACTTTCTCAATATACCAATGTTTAGTGCCGATGACGAAATATATACAGGATATGTTTCTCAAAAGTAAATTTGCAGTCATAAATCCCACCTAGAGTTTCAAAGGAGATTTTGCCAAAATAGTTAAATGAGTTTCAACGAATAGAAATGAAAGTTGAGGAGCCACTGTCCTTGATCTACAAAAGCTGCATCATATTTTGAGTTTTGTTAGAGTTTTCATTCTCCATAATTTGCACCTTACACTAGTTTAGCTAGATCCCTATTAACACCTTTGCTATGATGACGTCATATGACATCGAAACATGCCTGGTGATACAGACTATGACGTCAAGATACATCGTTTACAAATATAAGTCATATGGAGGATGAAATTACTCGTATAACGTACAAAACTTGTATAACTTACAGAAGAGTGTAGCACATGGTCGTATATCCCATGTTAAAACTCAGGAAATTTAAAAAAAATCTCCTTCTTCCTGAAATTAGCCTCTCCTTTTTTCAGCTAACCGATAAAGTCTTTGGGATTCTAGCCTTTATTACTGATTGTATAAGAGCTATTCTAGTATGTTTTTATGTTAACTTACAGAATCACACCACTTTCTAGCCAATGGCGACATTCCCTACATGAGGCATTACTCAACATCCCCCCCCCCCCCCCCTCCGCCTAGAAATGTAAGGATCCTCCCATCTCACTTCACTACCGACTGAAACAATTAAGATTCTAGTATTTATTCAAGGTTGTGTAAGGTCTATCTTAGTGTATTTCTATGTTGGCATACATGTTCAAATCACACAGAAAGGACTACGTAGCATTCTTCAAACCATCATCAGTTCTCAGCCTCTGATTTCCACCCACGTCACCAAAATGTTTTACCAGTAATGCAAGTTGTTGACACACGCGATAATTTTTTTTCCTATTTTATTCTTTTTTCTCAACTATCATTTATACAGAATAACATCTTCCTGTCTTATATTTTTCATATTAGTGTTGTTCAATGTTTTAACAAGTAAAAATTAGCCTACTGTCATTATTTCCAGTTATTGACATTCTATGCAGTTTGTTCTCTAATTTAAGTCTTTTGGAAGTGTTTTAAACATTACAGATGCATTTGGAGCAATGATCTTTCTATAATTTTAAGTCTTCTGGGAGTGTTTTAAACGTTGAAGAAGCATTCCAAGCAATGACCTTTCTGTAATTTTAGTCTTGTGGAAGTATTTCAAACAAATGAATTTTAGCAAGGGTTAACTACCCGTACCGCTAGTTAGCGAGGGCGTAGGGGGTAGCCAGCTATCCCTCTTACTCGCACACCTGTGCTAAACTTTTGCTTTTGGCTCAGGTGGAGAAAACAGATTTTGATCAAAGTGAAAAATCTATTTTTGGGTGAGAAGGCCATGTCGTCCTGATGGAAGGGTTCCTATAGGTAGCTTTCTAAGGGATATTTGCTACGGTGATACTCCCAGAGAATTAAACAAAAGGGCTCCAGGATTCCAACTCCTGGCCCGAGTATCCAATAAAGGATATCGCATAATCTCAGGGGACGTATTTCTAGATACGACACATGGCAATCTTCACCCCGAATAGATTTAACGCTTCGATGTAAGGGGGAAGTGAAAAAAGAAAGGGGTACCTGGTGGACCTCTTTCCCTAATACTACCGTGACGCCATTCCTATTCTTGCCGTTAAGCGGAAAAGGCCACAGATAAAGTAATTTTGGGAGGGATCAGCAAGAGGGAGGGCCCATCAGGACGACATGGCCCTCTCACTCAAAAATAGATTTTTCACTTTGATCAAATCCGTTTTTGGGGCTCATGCCATGTCGTCCTGATAGAAGTATACCAGAGAATTGTCTTGAAATTACTATTAGCTGTGGGTTTGAGTATGTGCCTTCCACCTTGAATAGATTTCCTTATCTAGTCTACTAGACCTATATGTGAAATTCCAGAGATCTGTCACATCCACTAAACCTGTAGCTGGTTAGTGCCTCCTGCCCCCAGCAGGGAAAATGCCGATATCGACAATAAGAATTCAAGGTTTTGTATTTCTGTTGGAACAAAAAGGAAAACATTGAAGCCTACCTTTTTTACTTACCTTAAGAATGTAAGTTTTATTCCTTTAGAAAGCATTATTGTGATTTCAAGGATACAAGCCCCATACAGGGGTTTAGAAAAACTCTAGCGTACTTTATTTATCTTATAACTGAGGGAGCAGTAATAAGAAGTGAATACGGGTAAGTATTTTATTATGCAACTAATTTATCAAATGTAGTTACAAAAAAGTATGAATCTGATCCAGCATTACAACACACCAAAACACATATTTTCTCGTGTAGAAAAAATATATAAATACATTATCGGAATAACGCCACTCAATGGAGATGTGAAACCAAATCTATCTGACATAGTCAGATGTTCGGAAATGCATAAACACTGTAACGCAAACGTTCACTCGGCACTGGTATATTGATCAGATTTGCACCTACACAGAACAGTATGTCAACCATAGCTGTGATCTGCACTAGTGGGTAGGTATATCTATTCACCCGATGCACTGTAAAGTCCCAAAAAAGTCCACTGTTTATCGCAGCACTAGACAACGGACTTAATCACACTGCCCGCCACCACCACAAAGTGTTTTATTTCATGTACTTGCTTTGCGTAATGTTTGTAGAAGACCCTGGATGATCTCCACCCAGTGTATGAGCGGAGTCTCTCAAAGTCCATATGTTGAAAGAAGTTCAACGAAGAAGCAACTTTCCTCGTATCGCGACCTGCAGGTGTTTCAGTCAGGATCTGCTCTGTAAATAAAGTAGGTGAGCTTCGCTCTCAGTTGTCTTAAAGATAGGTTTGATCCTGAAGCTTCGCCTATGAAGAGCTGTCCTCCCTTGAAGTTTAAAGTTCATCGAAGGTAGACCTTAAGACACTCTACTGGGCACAGAGAGACATCTTCCTTCAATGGGCAGATTCTCCAAGGACCCCACCTCTTTGGTGGGTAGCTCATTCTTGGCAAAAAAGGCAGGATCAGGAAAAAGGTTCAGTTTTCCTGAGTCTAGGAATTGAATATGGCCTTCGTTTCTGGATAAGGCCACTATTTCACTAACTCTAGCCCCTGAGGCTATTGCGAAGAGAAAAATTACTTTCTGTGTTAAATCCTTTAGAGTAGTCTTAATTGTCCAGGTTCGAAGCATAGTGCAAGGCTTTGTCCAAAGACCACGTGATGGGCTTTGGTGGGGCTGCAGGTTTGCGTCTAGAGCATGCTTTCGGGATCTTATTAAAGATTTCACCTGAGAGGTCCACCTCAAAAGCATACAGAAGTGGTCTAGCCAGGGCCAATTTATAAGAAGTAATTGTAGTTGAGGCCAGGCCTTGTTCGTGGAGGTGTATGAAGAATGCAAGACAGAAATCTATCGATATCTCTGTTGGTTTCCTTGCTTTCACAAAGGACACCCATTTCTTCCATGACGATTCGTATTGCCTCTTAGTCGAACTTGACTTGTAATCCTCGATGAAGTTAACTTTATCCTTCGAGATTCCGAACTTTATGTTCGCTGCTAAGGTGAGAAAATCATGAGATATAGGTTGCTGGTTCTCGGGGATGATGTGTAGACAGTCGACTTCTGGACCAGTTGAGACAGCACTGGATTCGGCAGAGGAAACAGCTTCAGATTCAACTCTAGGACTAGAGGAAACCAATTGCTTTTGGGCCACTTGGGGGCTACTACTGCTGCTGTCCCTCTGAAGGATCTTAGCTTGTTGAGGACTCTTGGCAGGAGATTGGTTGGTGGAAACAGGTAAATGCGATTCCACCTGTTCCAGTCGAGGGACATGGCATCCATCGCTTCTGCTCGAGGGTCCATGTAAGGGGCTACGTAACGAGATAGTTTCTTGTTGTCGCTCGTTGCGAAGAGGTCGATCTGCAGTTCTGGGACTTTTTCTGACATGAAAGAAAATGAGTCTGCATCTAGGGACCATTCTGTCTCTATGGGGTTTCGCCTGGATAGAGTGTCCGCCGTCACATTGTGGAACTCTTGTAAGTGAACTGCTGATAGGTGTCCTCCCTTCCTCCTTGCCAGGTAGAAGATGGCTAGCATCACATGGTTGATGCGGGGTGATCTCGAGCCTTGTCGATTTAGACACTATACTATCACCTCGTTGTCCAGGACCAATCTGATGTGGATTGATCTGTGAGGGGATAGTCTCTTCAACGTCAGGAATACTGCCATAGCTTCCAAAATGTTGATATGAAATGTTTTGAACTGGCACGACCGATTCCCTTGACTTTCTTGTCGTGAGAATGACCTCCCCATCGTTCCAAGAAGGCATCCGTGTGTATCACCACTGATGGTTGCGGTGGTTGTAGAGGAATTATACGCGTTAGGCTCTTGGCTGTTGACCACTGCTTTAATTGTGTGCGCAACAAGGCCGAGGTCACCCTTGGTTGATCTCTTCAAGCGTTTGATGTGTATTTCCTCCAGACTCCTGACGCATCTTTCAAACGTGCCTTTAGCACAGGGTCTGTCACTGCTGCAAACTGGAGAGAGCCCAATACTCTTTCCTGTTCTCATCTTGAAATCCTCTTGTGACGGATTAGTCTCCTGACAGATCCCGCTATTTCTCTCCTCTTATTGGATGGAATGGAGAGGTGGTGTGACTTCAAGTTCCATTGGTTTCCTAGCCACTGGAACTGTTGAGCTGGAGTGAGACGAGACTTCTTGCAGTTGATTTTGAAGCCAAGGTGTTCCAAAAACTTGATCACTCTATGGGCTGCTTGCAGACAAGTAGTCTTGGATGCTGCCCATACCAACCAGTCATCTAGATATGCTACCACTTGAACACCTTCGGAGCGTAGCTGTTGGACGATTGTGTCTGCTAGCTTCATGAATATCCTTGGGGCTATGTTCAGCCCGAAGGGCATTGTTCTGTAGACAAACTTCTTCTTCTGTAGTTTGAATCATAGGTAGGAGGAGGAAAGGCGACTCATAGGGAGATGCCAGTAAGCATCTGCTAGGTCTATTGAGACTGTGTACGCCCCTTTTGGCAGAAGGGTCCTTATGAGTTGCAAAGTAATTATCCGAAACTTGTTGTTTTCGGTGAACTTGTTGAGTGGAGACAAGTCTAGAATGACTGAGTTTTTCTGAGTCTTTCTTGGGAACACAAAACAGCCTTCACTAGAACTTGATGGACTTCGCTTTCTTTATAACCTTTTTGTTCAAGAGTTCTGAGGTATATTCTTCCAACAAGGGGGTGGAGTGTTTGAAGAATTCTGGAAAACGGGGTGGAATTCTGCTCCATTTCCACCCAAGTCCATTCATGATTAGGCTGTGGGCCCAGGGATCGAAGGTCCAGCGATCCCGAAAGTGATGTAATCTGCTCCCTACCTGTAACCCCTCATTGCTTTGGGGATCCTGCGGATTCGTTTCCGCGACCATGTCCTCCTCGGCCCCGAGAGAAGTTACCACCTGGTGAACTTCTCTTAGGACCTTTTCCTTTCTGACTGGGGCGAAAGGAAGTCGACTGCCTCTCAAAGGTAGGGTTGAACACTGGTGACTGGGCTACCAGTTGATGAGGGACCATCTGGAAGGTGGTCTGAGGCATAGTGGTCATAGTCATGGCGGGGATTTGTGCCAGTCTTCGTGGTCTTTTCACCCTTTTGTTCTTGGGCTGGGGACCACCTTCCGAAGAAGATGTACTTTTTGAGGACATGACCCACTTTTGGAGAAGGTTCCTGTTCTCCATTGCTGCCTTCGCTATGACCTCTTGTACCAGTTCCTGTGGGAAGCGGTCTTTACCCCAGATACTCAAGGTAATTAGCTTCCTTGGTTCGTGACTGATGGTTGATGAAGCCAGAACGAACTCTCTGCAAGCTCTCCTCACTCTGAGGAAAGCGTATAGGTCTTTCACAAGGGTACCCATATGAGACTTAGCCAGGAAGAGGAAGATTTCTGGGGCATCATGTTGACCTGCATTTAGTTCTAAACAGTTCTGATGAGAGAGAGAAGCT
The DNA here is from genome assembly GCF_036898095.1 of Palaemon carinicauda. Classification (NCBI taxonomy): domain Eukaryota; kingdom Metazoa; phylum Arthropoda; class Malacostraca; order Decapoda; family Palaemonidae; genus Palaemon; species Palaemon carinicauda. The sequence continues at coordinate 74,008,611 of NC_090733.1, read as the reverse complement.
GCAAGTCTCTCCTTCGACTCCTGTTCCTTCCTCAGAAGATGGTCTGGCAACTTTGGAATGTTCTCATTGAACTGTTGTCCTGCGATCTCTGGGTCTAACTTGGAGACGAAGAAGGTTAGGTGGACATCTTTCCTCTTCTCTTCGCAGGTAGGCAGTGCTAGAGAGAATGGCTTGCATTCCTCTAGTGTCGGGCAGGGTTTTCCCTCGTCGACGGCCTTGACGGCATAGTCTAGTGCTTTCTCCGTAAAGGGGAAAGAGATGGAGGAAGGTGCAAGAAAGGTGGGGTGTTTCTTGCTCAGTGCTGAGACTTTGGAGTTAGTATATCCAGCTCCCTTCAGGGTCTTCAGGAGGATGGCTTGCGCCTTGTCGTGTTCAAATACGATGACCTCTTTGGGGACCGTTTCCTCTTGGGCCACATTTTCGTCCCGCGGTCTTACATAGCACTCTGGATAAGCGGAAAAGTTAGGCCAGAACTCAAGGTCTTCTATCTGTACGGCCCCCAACTTCTCGGAAACGAACAGTTTCCCATTCATCATTGGCATATGCTCCGCGTACCTCCAGGGATTGGATTCGGAGCAATCAGGGAGATCGGACACTCTAAGAGGCTTCTTAGAAGTGCCCCTGGTGGTTCCGATACGATCGATCTTCTCTTGCATCATCCTTTGCTGTTCCCTAAACGATTCCTGCATTGTTCTTTGTTCCTGTTGGAACAATTCCATCAATTGTTGTAGAGATGTAAGAATCTCTTTGCTCGCATTAGCCTAAGCTACAGGTTTTGGAGTTGGGGCAGAGGATGTTGACGGCAGAGGTTGGTATGCCGTGACGGCAAACTGAGGGTCGTCTGTTGCCGTTGATAGGGATTCTTCTTCCTCCACTTGGGGATGGTCCACGTTCTCTTCAGGGCCACCTTGTAGTAGGTCCTGTTCAGTATTGGTGGACACTTCTGACATCCTCTCTTGGTGGATGTTCATGCTCTCTAGGGCCTTGTTATTGTCCAAGTCAATCTTCAGTTGGATGAAGGAGGACCGGAGCGGTTCCTGTGACACCATCGCACTCGGCAGAGCCTTGGGGAACAGTAGGCACCTAAGGGAGTCATTGGGTAGGTATGGACCTGGAGAGTTCTTTTGGAACCCTCTTACCCATTTGAAAAATGTGTCCCTCGCTGTATCCCTAGCCTCTAGGGTAGCTAGTTGGGCTTCGCCGAAGCCATTGGCCAGCAGGGTTGAGCAGGTGGTGCAACCCTTCGGGTCCCAATATTTTAGAACTCCTGTGACGATGCAGCAGGGGGCATGAGTCCTGCACATCGTGTGGCCACAGAAATCTTTCCCCTTGTGGTTGCAGAACCTCGCTCTGCACTTCTCCATAGGGTCATCCTGTAAAGAAAAAATACTAAATGAGTATTTTTGTTTTTTATATCAGTGATGTAAAAGCATACAGTTCATGATAACAATAGTAATCATTATTGTTTATGGTAGCTTAGGATAGTAAGCTTGAAAGGAAATAGAAAAGACACATATTTGTATTTCCTCTCCCAGGCCATTGCTGAGACCTCCGTCAGTATTGATATTCAGTTTCCCTGATAGGGAGGATACAAGGTAGAGAAATTCTAGAAACTAGAGTTAGAGTTAGTGAATAACTTATACTAACATTATCCACCTGTAGTATATATTAATACTGATCGGGTATTGTCCCCGATGATCAAGGAAAACCATCTGGTTGTTGAGGGAGTACTCAGCCTCAACAGAATATCATGGTCTCAATAATTGTCTGCGATAGGAAACACAGAGTATGTTAGAAAACATATGTCCTACTGTATAGTTGTATACAGTAGTTTGCTGGCAGTCACTGCCGGTATTGGGTTAGTACCTGATGGTGCTAACCGAAAGAGAGAAAGAAAGATTAAGAAAGGAGAATTTCCTACTATTATGAATGAAAGAGAGAGAGAGAAAGATTAAGAAAGGAGAATTTCCTACTATTATGAATGAACATAACAGCTGGAAGTGTAGGGGGACTATAAGTCACCTACTGTCTCCTTACCAGAATGAAAGTTCCAATGGAAGGGGAAGAATCTATCAGATTCTGGCTCCCACCCATCCACAAAAGGCCTGTCGCCGGCAATGAAGTCGGCGGCAATGAATGTGGATGGCAGCTCAAGAGAGGGCTGAGGACTTTCCAAAGTATGTTGGGTTTTCCACCGGAAGCCGTCAATCTTCCCCCAATTTTATCAACTTCCTATGAAGGAAGAGAGTCAGGGGGAAGGTGGTAGAGACAACGGAAATAACTGCCGCCAGTAGGGTACCAGCCAGTAACGCAATCATCTTAGGAAGCCGGGATGATTGTCAGAATACCGGTGAAAGAATATTGTGACGGCATGTCCTCACTAAAGGACAGAGGGGGGAAGGGGTGAGAGTCTTACAGTTCATTGATATCAGAGGTGCCGCCTTCCTCAAACAATGAGCTGGGGAAGCATGGCTTCCTGTGCTGACGACATAGTCATCGGCAAGACAAGAACAACCTGAGTATGTCACTATCTGAATCAAAGCCGGAGGCAGTAAGAACATCATTCTACTCGACGGCGATGAAGAGAGACAGTGGCTGCCGCCTATGACGGCGGCGTCACTCAGAGAGGGAGGAAGGGTTTAGCCTCTTCTCTCATAGAGAGAATAATTATCGTAGCTTGTCTATATATTCTAGAGAATGTAACATCTCATTCGAACCGAGAAGAAACGATGAGGGTGAGGCTAAACAGGGGGAATTAACTTACTAACGTATATATGAGCAAGAGTAGCCTTGCTCTGGTAGGAGCCCCAGCAAAGGTAATTGGTACCACTGGGCTCCCGCCCGCATACGATAAGTAAAGTCACATAATAGAGAAAGAATAATTTTCATGTATGCAATATCACATCTTGTATAACTTGCCTAACTAGCTAATATAATAGCTTAAAACCGGGAAGTGTCGCCCTACTATCTAAAAATAATCAGGAATGTAATGGGCGACAGCAGTCGTAAAATGGTTACCTCCGGTCTCGGCAACGATCACCCAAACACACTTAAATTATTGAAATTTAACTGTGAAAAGGGAGACTAAAGATACACCCAGGAAAGAATTAATACTCAACTTTCCAGATGACGAAGATGCTGGGGATTGCATGATGAAAATTCCGAAAAACTAGAAAAACACCGGGCTAAGGGGGAGGACAACACTCTTAGCAGGCTACTAGAATAGGAATGGCGTCACGGTAGTAGTAGGGAAGGATGTCCACCGGGTACCTAGAACAGCACCCCTTTCTTTTGCTACTCTTCCCCCTTACATCGAAGCGTTAAATCTATTCGGGGTGAAGATTCCCATGTGTCATATCGAGAATACGTCCCCTGATATTATGCGATATCCTTTATTGGATACTGGTGCCAGGAATTGAAATCCTGGAGACCTTTGGTTTTATTCTCTGGGAGAATCACTGTAGCAAATATCCCCTTAGAAGGCTACCTATAGGAACCCTCCCATCAGGACGAAATGGCCTGAGCCCAAAAAGGTTGTTACCACTCTTCCTCCTCTCCATTGTGAACTGCCATTAATTTGTTTTGTCTTTTTCTCTTTTCAGTGTGTGTGTGCATGTGCGTGTACCGAGTTCTTCTATCAGCCATGTGTACCTGCCCTGGTTCGGAAGACCGCACCTATAGCACCTTCATGTCCGCGGTGGATGTCAATCCCCACCGCCTCAGTCCTGTGTAGGGGCCAATGATGTGACCAAGCAAACAAAGTCCTGACTTTGTGGGGTTCGCCGACTTTGGAACTTTTTGCAACAGCCTGAAAATCAGGCTGTCGCTGTACTGCTTCCTAGTCCCAGTCCCCAAGACTTTCTAGCAAGATGCGTCCCAACAGTGGTGGGACAACATCGACATCTATGCCTTCCCACCATTCTGTTTGATGAGAAGAGTACTCAACAAGGCCAGAACATCGGTCAACCTTTCTATGACCCTCATAGATCCGCTATGGCATCATGCAGTGGTTTCCAGACCTTCTGCTACTCCTGACGGACCTACTGAAACAGCTCCCTCCACGACACAATCTACAGACAACCACATGCCAACATTTTCCACCAGAGAAGAGCATCTCCTCATGCAGAGATGATTTTCACAATAGGTTGCGAAGAGGATGTCTGAATACCTGCGGAAATCATGTCTTAGTCTACCACACTAAGTGGAACATCTTCTGTGGTTGGTTTTGTGGAAGGGGGATCTCTCCACTCCATGCCACTATTCCAGCAATACCGGAGTTCCTCATGTATTTGCAGGAATTAATGCACCCTCCGGTTTCAGCGGTTAAAGGCTATCGCTCAGCCTTGAGTCTCGCCTTTAAACTGAAAGGAGAGGACATTTCCTCTTCGCTAAAACTTTCTCTATTCATACGGAGTTATGAACTAACCTGTCCTCAGTCAGAAGTAAGATATCTCCCTTGGAACGTGGGTCGGGTTCTTCAGTCATTAAAGGGCCCTCCATACGAACCATTACGCTAGGCAACAGATCGCCACCTAACTTGAAAGACGGTGTTCCTTCTCGCCTTGGCCTCGGCCAAATGAGTTAGCGAACTTCATGGTCTCTCATATGACATTGCTCATTCAAGTGGAGGGGGAGGGGTAATCTTCAGCTTCGTCCCTGAGTTTGTTACCAAGACCCAGAATCCAGGTGTTTCAGATCCTAGGTTCGACTCCTTCTGGATAACGAGTCTTCGCTCTGTAACCGCCAACCCAGATCATTTGTTACTATGCCCGGTAAGGTGTGTGAGGCGCTACCTCAAGAGAACAGCAGCATCTCGGCAAGGAATTCCATCACTCTTCATCAGCATGGGCAGAAACAAGAGGGGGATCACGAAGATCACCATCTTTGCATGGATTTGCAAGTTCATTGACCTTGCCCTGAATCCTAATCCTTCTTCAACACGTCACTCCAGAGCTCATGATGACGCAGGTGTTACAAGCAGACGTGTAGAAATGTCAGACAACGTTCACCGCTCACTACCTCCAAGACGTGACCCACAGGAACCTCGATACATTTTCTATCGGTCCTGTGGTGGCTGCACAACAGGTGGTTTAGTACCTCAAGCTCCTTATTGGACAAGTAGCAGATGGTTGAGGGCATTGGTTACCCAGTTTTAGTCTGAATGAATGAAAAGGAATGTCTGACTCTTTTCCATCCTTCATCCTCTCCTCTCTTAGGGAAATCAGCATCCTGGGTCCTCTGCGCAAGCTGACCTCAAACTTCTGCAGGTAAACTATTGCTCCCTTTTGGAACCTTGTATTGTTCCAATACTGTTGCATCTCCATACCCTGGCGAGGTGGTCTCGGGAATATCTCGGTCAACCATGTTATTTCCTACAAGACACTTGGAATAACTTTTACCTTGACAGTCCCATTGTTTATAACTCAACACACAGGTTTTGTAGGCCACAGACCATGCTTAGCAGGTTTAGTGAGGTGTTAGGGTCTTGTTCGTTCATAGTGTATTAAAGCCAACACTTCTTGTTGGCACGGGCTTTTCCCTTGGTTGGCCCGTAGGTAAAGTTAGGGTTTCCTCATCTATGCACTAACCTGCATAGTACTGAGTACCCCGGGTAAGGCCAAAAGCCAGATTGGCAGGGACATCCACCCTCCTAATGGATGACTCACACCTATAAATAGCATTGGTTTGTATTCCAATTACAGAACAAATGGAAAATTTGGAAATTATTTGTATTTTGGAGCCTTTGTATATCAGTGGCCAGTTCCCCCTGCATGCATAAAAATGGACAATAATTGACCTGAAATTTTTCCCCTGACCTAACCTACAGGCCGTGTCCTTATCTACTTACATACGGGGGGGGGGGGGGGGGGAGGTCTAATGCCTCCCGGCAACCCCACTTACACTGCTGTATTATTAGTCAGCCACATCATACTTACAGGTGGCCGCTGTCATATATACACCCCTGTATTTTTCCAAACAATACAACATCTATTTATACATACTTGGCCGCCAACCCTGTCCACCGTCGAAATTCTACTTCAAAGCAAAGTGAAGTGCAGTCACAGGTGTGTGAGTGAAAGGGGTAGCTGGCTACTCCCTCCCACTAACTATTGGGATGGGTAGTTAACCCTTGCTAAAATTCTAATAGCTCATCCTTTCAGCTTCACCGAACGTAATACTCCTATAAATAACTAAGGTTTGTATTGTTAAGAAAAATAAAGAGTATTTCTAAATTTATCATATTTGTCATGTGCACTCCCTAGTCCCTATCTATCTACCAAGGCACTTCCCCCAATTTTATGGGGAAGCTAACATCAAAAAGAAAAAAAAGAAAAGAAAAGGGGACTTTTCTCTTTGCTCCTTCCAACTTGACGAGGGATTTGGCCGAGTTTGGTTGGTGCTAGGTTACTACAGCCCACCCTCCCCCCGTTATCCACCACAATTAAGCTGCATATGCTGAATCCCCTACTGCTACTACCTCAGTGGTCATCAAGATAGCAGCAGGGCATAATGGAACTCCATCACAATTGCTCGTTATTCGTTTCTATTTCAAGCACGCTCTTTTGTCTCTCACATTTTCCTCCTATCAAATGTTCCATCCTCCGTCTATACCCAAATTGCCTTACTGTTGGAACTAGTTTGGTGACCCTAGATTGTACTGTTTCCAGTCTATATATAATTTCCCTTTCTTTTAGATGGGGAATATTTACCTGAAACCTAAGTATTCGATGTTCCCTGTTTCGTTGTATTCTAAATTCTTGGTGTATTCCTTCAGTCTTATCAAGTTAATACGCCTGTAGTCTAGTTTTTTTTTTTATAATTTCCCTTTCTTTTAGATGGGGAATATTTACCTGAAACCTAAGTATTCTGTAGTCACTTTTGCCAATATTTTCGCCTACTGAAAAACAGTATACTAAACTTTCTTTAGTTGTTAGCACAATATCTAGTATGTTGTTTCCCCTGGTTGTTTTATTGACCCACTGATGGAGGAATCTATTGTTGACAAATTCTAGTAGCCTATGTCCCTCTGTGTTTGGTGTGAAATTCATAGTGTCCCAGTTTACTGGTGCATTGAAGTCTCCCATTAACACAGCTAGCTTATTGTTAACTTTTTGTCCGATCGTCTATACAGCTCTTTGTCCTGTTCTTGTGTTTGAAGTGGTGGTCTGTATATTACTAGCATGGACATGTTTTTCCTGTGGTGTTGATATTTGCACCTGTCACTTCACATTCGGTTTCTAATGTAATTTATATGGGGTTTAAGTGATTTTTAACATACAGCATTACCCCTCCACCTTTTTTGGTAAGGTGATCCTTCTTGAAAACCGTGAAACCTGGGACTTCGTATTACCGGATAAAATCCTTTGTTTTTTCTTGAATTCAGGTCTCAATAATGCCTATGACATCTACTTCCTCACTAGCTATCATTTTCCATTTTGTTTCTAACTAAGCATAAAAGTGTACCACTAGGGAAATTTTCTTTTTTCTCTTCCTCTGTGGCTTTGTTAGTTTCCCTGATTTACTAGTGCTTTAGTTTTACTTTTATCTGCATTATCAAAGTTTTCGGTCAAATTTCCTCTATTTGTTGTTGGAGGATTTACTATGGGTCTTGGTTATTCTTGGTCTACTAAGTTTAAGTAATTGTACAGGCTAAGGTAAAGTTGGTTTCCGTATACTCTCTTGCCATCTTCATTAAAGTGTGTTCTGTCTCTTCTGTATAATTTTCTCTTGCCGTAGACAGTATCCCAAAGGTCTATAAATTTCACTCTCTTTTTGTGGCATGTGGACTTGAGCCTTTTGTTTATCCCTAGGGCCTTACTGAGGGTGAAGTGGCTAACATTGAGTCTTGGGAGAATACCTATAACTATAGTATTATTGGTCTTGTTTCTAGCTGCTCAAGAATTTTTCTAGCTGTTTAATAAAAGGTTCTGTTTTGGCTAGCAGTATTCTTTCTTAGGAATAGGTAATTTCCAGTTGCCTGAACAACAATAGTGGTCTTCTTATTTTCTATTATAGTTTTACTGACCATTTCTTCTATCTTGTGTGAGAGAGAGAGAGAGGAGAGAGAGAGAGAGAGAGAGAGAGAGAGAGAGAGAGAGAGAGAGAGAGAGACAAGGATTTTGAATGTCTCAAAAGACTTTTTAGTTCTTCTGCGGAGACTCCACATGCTCTTTGGCAGAGCGGTTTAGTTTAGCCATTTAGAGAGATCTTATGATCTTGTCTAACTTATTCTTGAACTCGTTTACTGTGTTAATGTTTACTACATCCACTGGAAGTCTATTCCAAATATTTGCTATTTTGTACGTAAAGAAATTGCCACATTGAGGGGTGTGTCTTTTCAATTCCTATTTGTTTCCATTACCTCTGGACTGATTTGTGCTAAGCGTGAATAGCTTGTTGTAATCTACATTTGTTATTCCTTTAAGAATTTTGAATGCCTCTACTAAATGTCCCCTTAGTCGTCGAGTTTGTAGATCAAATATGATCAAACGTTCTCTCCTCCGCCTATATCCAAATTACCTTAGTGTTGGAACTATTTTGGTGACCCTAGCTTGTACTGCTTCTAGTCTATCTATATCCTTCTGAATACTTGGAGCCCAGAATTGGACTTTGTATTCTAGATGGGGCCTTACTAGTGATGTGTACAGCTGTAGTACAGTGCCTTTGTTTCTGTATTTGAATTGTCTCTTTATACAGCCAATTAGTTTTGTGCTTTATTTTCAGCATTTATGTTCTGTTTGGTAAACTTCAAATTCTTGCTGATAATAATACCGAGATCTTCCTCCTAGTCCACTCTTTCTAGTTCATTACCAAGCAGTGAGTAATCTGATTGTGGGTATCTATAACCTATGTGCATGACTTTACATTTCAAACAGTTGAAAGGCATTTGCCATTTTCTGGACTATTCTCCTAGCTTCATTGGATCTTCTCTTAAGGCTTCTAAGTCTTCTGAGTTCGCATCAGCAATTATGCCTAGTTTAGTTTCATCGGAAAATTTGGATATTCTACTAAATCTATGTCGTTAATATAGATCAGAAATAGCCATGGCCCAAGGGCGAATCGTTGAGGTACTCCACTTGTAACAACTGCCCACTCTGTAGTTATCTATTGATTACAACTCTCTGTTTTCTGTTTGTTAGCCAATCTTGAATCCATTCAGCTGGCTCGTCAATGATGCTAGTGCTCTAATTTTGATCATGAATTTTCTATAGAGGAAGTTTGTCAAAAGCCTTTTGAAAATCCAGGTATATGATATCTATTGCCCTGCTTTTGTCATAAATGCTAAACATATTGTGGAAAAATGCCAAAAGATTTGTCACACATGATCTCTCTTGTCTAAAACCACGTTGGCTGTCTATCAGAAGTTTGTTTTTCTCTATATGTTCTACTATTGAATCTACTATAATTGGTTAAAAAATTTTGCAAGGCACTGTAGTTAGACACTGATCTGTAGTTGCTAGTTTTTTTTTTTTTTTTTTGGCTCCTTTATTGTAGATTGGAGCAACATTACTTAGCCCCCATCCTTGTGGTGTCTTTCTTGCGTTGGCTGTCTTTCAGAACATTTTGTAAAAGTATGGGGTTATCTCTTCTTCTAGTTCTATAAGCTCTCTTGGATGAATATCATCTGGACCTGGTGCCTTAAACTTACCGAGTCCTTTTTGACATCATCCATTGTAAAGGGGATTCTATTTAATGGCTGTGGCCCTTTATATTTGATGGCTGGTTCAGGGAGGATCGTTGATTCTTCCCTAGTGAATACAGTTGTGAAATACGCATTCATCAGTTAGGCATTTTCCTAACCATTTGTTAGAAGAATAGCCTACTCTCTCAGTCTCTTGATGGGCTAATGTTGTTTTTAATTGGTTTTCTACTGTTTACGTATGCAATAAATTCTTTTGGGTTCTCTTTACTAGCTGAAATTACTCTTTTCTCTGCATTGGTCATGGCTTATCTAACTAGTTTATCTACTTTTCGGCTTAACTTCGTGTGCTCAGAAATTTCATGAATTGAAATTATTTGAGAGAGAGAGAGAGAGAGAGAGAGAGAGAGAGAGAGAGAGAGAGAGAGAGAGAGAGAGAGAGAGAGAGAATTTAGTTCATTAGACAGAAGGTTTGTTTGTTCTTGTCATTCCACCTTGCGTGTGACTCACTCTGAACTGGATAATTTTTTTTTTTTTAGTATTTCTTGGGCTTGGAAATAGAGACTGCACATGTAAAAACATGAAAAATAATGAGTAGAATGTCAATAAATGGAAACAATGACAGTAGGCTAACTTTCACTTGTGAAAGCAATGAATAATAATACTAATATGAAATATATAAGATATGAAGATGTTATCATTTTATAGAAATGAAAGTTGAGAAAAAAGAATAAAATAAGAAATAAATCTGTGTGTCAACAACTTGCATTACTAAAAAAAAAAAAACGTTTTGTTGTCGTTGTGGGTGGAAATCAGAGGTGGAAAACTGATGAAAGTTGAAGAATGCTACGTAGTACTTTGTGTGTGATTTGAACACGTAGGCCAACATAGACATACACTATAATAGCCCTTACATAATCATGAATAAGAAACAGAACCGCAAGTGTTTCAGTTGGTGGTGGGGTGAGATGTGAGGATCCATACGTCTCTTAAGTTGGGGGTGATAAGAGAATTTGAGTAATGCCTCAGGTAGTATATGTCACCATTGGCTTGAAAGAATTGTGTGATTCTACATGGTATTATAAAAGCAGACTGAAATAGCTCTTATACAATCAGGAGTAAAGGCTAGAATCCCAAAGACTTTGTTGGTTGGCTGAAGAAAGAAGGAAGGGGAGCTAATATTAGGTAGGGGAGGAAATCTTTTTGTGAAATTTCCCGAGTGTGAAATGTGTGATATACGACCATGTGCTGTAACTATTTGTACAATATACGAGTGATTTTTAACTTCCATATGGTTCATATTTGTAAATCACGTATAGAGGGCATATTTTGACGTCAAGCGACTTTATCGTAGTGTAGATTATCAAAATAAGAGATTTTGATTTACAATTATCTATCATAATTGTCCAAGAAAATTCATTTCTTTTAGGGTTGTGGTGGCCTATAGGTAACGTCGCTGCCTGGTGACTGCCAGACTGGGGTTTGAGTCCTGCTCAAACTCGTTAGTTCCTTAAGAGAGCTAAGGACTGGGGGGGGGCCTTAAAGGTCTATCTGCTGAGTCATCAGCAGCCATTGCCTGGACCTGATCATATGTATATGGTCAGTCTCTAGGGCAGGGGTCGGCAAACTTCTGAACACAATGTGCCATTTGATAATTAATACCATTGTTTTTACTAACTTGCGTGCCAGTTGTTATTTTTAGCACTTTATAGGAAAATCAAAGTTATATTTGTTCAGAATGTAGTGATAATGTTAATTATAATGTATTATCCTGAACATGCATCACATGAATGTAATAATTTTGTTGGATTTAGTATTCTCTAACAAAAATATCTTATATTTTAAGTTTATATCTCACCATATCAATGAGATCCTTGTCTTTGCTTCCTAAAGGTCAAAGTTTAAATTCCAGATAAATATTTGGACACCTTGAATTTCACACAACCCTCAGAGTGATCCATTGTAAGCCTGCTACGATGGGGGGTGAGGATGTGTTTCATGTGTGAAAATAATTTTCTTGATGAACTATATGCAGTGCAATTTCGGAATTGATTGCCCAATTTTATCCTCAACCATTTTTTCCTTCCTTAACAGAAGCACCATCAGTTGTAATGGCAGAAATCTTTCCTATGTTTTCCTCTCTGTTCTCAATATGGTTAGTGAATACCTTCAGTATATCTTCTCCCTTGGTATTGTCATACATAGGTTCAAGACACCATAGCTCCTCGTGTACCTCTGTGTCACTATGCCTGGTAAAAACAGCTGTGGAGAATTTTTTAATTTAAATGTTGAGTTGGAACTTGTTGCTCCAGGAAAGTCTCCTTATGTCAGTTCCTAAAAGATCAACAGGGGAAGATAAGGAGCACTAACACTCAGGGCACAAACACCCTGGTAATAACTTTACTGACGTATTTCACTAACCATCATTCTTAAATGCAAAAAGGAAATTGCACTCTGTCCAGAAGCCGGAGAACTCAACATGTGAACTAAAAAGTAATTTAATGGCCTACTCTAGCTTTGTCAGGTCTAAGGTCATGTGCACTCTTAGGCTCTGTTTCGGTTCTGTCCCAGGGACCCCAGTGAGATGCTGGACAGGAATTTTACGTTAAGTAATTATTGAGACAAAAGAAAAAAAATAATGGAGCAGTGTTGTAAAGTAAAGTAAAATTCAAAGAAATGGATCTTTACCTTCGAAGCAAATAGATTCAACACTAAGTCACTCGCTAACACACTTATGACTTACTTAGGCTTACTCCTTTCAAAATACTGGGTATACTGTCCCGTGATCAAATATTCATAATAGGCATAATAAAATAAATGAAGGAGTATAAATACTTTACTTACTTTACTTTACTTTGATGGCGGCTTTTCCGGTCCCATACAGCAGGGGAACCCCACTCTCTACAGGACCTCCACTGTCATTTTCCCTTGTTCGTTCAGAGTATTTAACATTTCACATCACATATTGTTCATTTACTGTTAAATCGTCACTGTCAAAAGACTCATGAAATAAGAAAGTCTTTAGTTTCCTCTTGAAAGCCTTAATGTCCTCAATCATTCGAATGTTTCGTGGGAGCTTATTATATAGTCACGGAGCCGCATATCTAAAGGCTCTGGATCCTAAAGTAGACATATATCTAGGTTCCAATAGTTTGAAGCCATTTGTTGGCTGCACAATGTGTAGCAATTCTTTTAAGTATTTTGGATGCCCGGTTCTGATAACTTGGTGGGTTATTGTACATATTATAAATTCAATTCTTGCTTTAATAGGCAGCCAGTGTAAATCGATTAGTATAGGGGTGATCCTTTCTCGAGGTGGGACACCTTTTATCAGTCTTGTTCCTCTGTTTATTATGTTATGTAATTTCTTAAGTTGCACTTTTGGTAAATTGTGGTAGATAGAGTTGCAGTAGTCAATCCTGGTAATGTAATAACACAGTTTAACACAAGTTTCTTTACAGAATTTTCGTCCAGGTACTTCTTTATAAATGCAATATTTCTTAGATGATAACCAGCAGTTTTTATTACATTATTTATTTGGGTATTTAGAGACAGGTTACAGTTAAGAAATACACCTAGATCTCGAACTTTACTAGATATCGGCACCAAGTCATTATTTATGTTCATTTGAATATAACCTAAGTTTCTCACGCTGTTACTCTTGCCCACCACCATGAATTCAGTTTTGTTTTCATTTAATTTTAGTTGTTTAAATGTCATCCATTTTCTAACACTATCAAGGATTCGGGTTAGAGTTTCAGTAATGTCGTGTATATTATTTATGGAGAAGTAAAATTGTGTGTCATCTGCAAATAGTTTAAACTTCACGCCATGCCTTTGTATAATTTTCGATAGACCAATAGTTTAGATGCAGAATACCTTTGTTTAAGGGTTCATATGATGGATAAGAGTTAAAAATTTGTACACAGTAATTTCTACCAACCAAGTAGTATTCGAAAGCTTGATCTTCAACGCCGATGGACATGGATCATTTAGTAGCAGTTCATGCACCACCGTATCAAAAGCAGCACTAAGATCGAGCAGTATTAAGATACCACATTTATTTTCATCCATCATTTCCAGCATATCATTTACAACAGAGTAGATGGCTGTCTCCGTAGAGTATAGTTTTCTGTAAGCAGATTGGTTGTCAGGCAAAGCGTCTATTACTTCTAAGTGTCTGACTAGTTGGTCAAGAATTACATATTCAAGCACTTTTGAGACAAAGGATAGATTTGAAATAGGTCTATATGCGTTTAATTCCTGGTAGTCCAGTGCATTTTCCAGAACTGGTGTGACTCTAGCCATTTTCTCAGATTTAGGAAACTTACATTCATCAATGCTTGCATTTGCTATTCTCATTATTATTTCGGCTGGACTAGAAAAGCCTCTCTCTCCAATTACTTCAGATATTGGCATAGGATCGATCGCGCAGTTTGTTTTCGTTGCTCTCTTGATAATTCTGGTGATGTCATCTTGTGTTATGTTGTTAAATCGTATTAATTTTGTCTGTGTGCCTGGTGTCTCATTAATCTGATGTTGAGTATTTACAAATGACCTGGTTATGTTTTCAATTTTGTTTTTAAAGAATACTAGAAAATTATTTGCTAGTTCCTGGTCATTGTATCCATCAGGTAACTTCTTTTCTTTTACATTTCCCATAATACCATTCAATAGACGATATAACTTATTTATGTCTGTTGCTGCTTCGAGGATCTTTTTCTTATAGTATTAACTTTTTGTCTTTCTTAGTAGGTAGTTATATTGACAGGCAGCAATTTTGTATTCTACTCAAGTACTTTCAGTTTTTAACCTATTCCACTTTCTTTCTTTACGTCTTTTTTCTCTCTTTTTTTACCAGTCTCTCCATTAAACCAAGGAGATTGGTCTTTTACGGTTATAGTCTTTTCCATCGGTGGGAACATAGTATCATATTCACTTTTACTCACTTTATTATAAGTGGTCATAAGATAGTTAGCACACTTAGCTCCTAACAGACGTTGGTCATCATGATCACAGGGAATGTTGATAGCATCATTTATTTTCTTTGTAACTTCTTCAATAAATACGGTAGGAGAAAAATTTGATTTATGTCTAAAGTTTATTTTCTTTACTAATGCAAGTGTCTGTAGAGGTAGACTAAACGTAATAAGTTTGTGTACTGAGGAGATAGTACATTTCTCTTTGACTTTTATATCAAACACAATATTATTCATGTCATCATTTATAACTAAGTCTAGCGTATGCCCAGTTAAAGTAGTTGTGTAGTCGACATTATTCAATAGTCGATATGATTCTAGTAACTCACTAAATTCCAAAGTGTCTGGATTTGATGCGTCATCCTTTTCAACATTTTGAGATTTGAATAACTTTTATGAGTAAAGAGTCCGACACCCCCACCAGACCTACCTTCTTTCGGTATGTGAAAGAAGGCATGTGTGGGGGTCGTCATTTCAGTGGTCTTTACCTTGTCCAAGTTATTTAGCCATGTTTCAGATAATGCTAGTATATCGAAATATTTCACGTTTATCAATTCTCGAATCTGTATTACCTACAGATTGTATATTTACATTGCCACAGTTTATGACATCCCTAGAAACCATGATCAGTATTTTCTGCTAGTCTTTTCAATTCCAAGTCAAAAGCATTGCAGTCTCTAGAATTTACTGTGTGGTCACTTGGTCTGTTTAACATTGTGCAGTTTATACACTTTGACACTTCCGAATTACACTCCCTGGTGGAGTGTCTCCCTGAACATTTCCTGCAGACTTTATCTTCATTCTTAGACTTGCAATCTTCTTCAAAATGTCCATACCCCTGACAGAGGTAGCAGGTGATCACGTGGTACCTATCACGTAAGTTATAGATACCCCATCGTGGTCCCCCCTGAGATATTTTCTTCAGGACTACACTTATCTTATCTTCTATATTTTTTATATGGTCCAGGGAGCTATTTCTTTGAATCAAAACATTTACTATATCATCTTCATCATTGTATACATTGCATATTATTTTGGGTTTTAGTTTTCCAATTTTTCTCGTTTCAGTGTCAGCCACCAATGTCTAAATCTTATTTGCCGCCTCTTCTCTGATCATATTGTATGTAAAGTTTACAACAACCTCGTTTTAAGTATAGGAATGTCTTTAAGTGCTTGTTCAACCTCACATTTTCTTTCAGTAATTTTAGTTTTTATATTAGTTGATTTAATTATCAACAGATTTTTTTTCCTTCACTTTGTCAGCAAATGTTGGTTTCTCCAATTTTGGGTCTATCAATGTTTGAAGTGGTGCTTTAATTGATTCCATATTCATGGCATGAATGTTAACTTTCTCAGTGAGGTCGGTGATCTGGGTGGAATTTGCTGCGTCTGCGCCAAGGTCTGCAAGTTTGTTTTCCAAGTCATCTATTTTCGCATCTTGTTCGTTCAGGGCCAGATTACTCATGTTGACATCTTCCTTTAATTTTGATATTACTAAATTGTTTTGTCTGGCATCACGTACGCAGTGAGGGCATAACCAATCTAGGTTATTCCGGTCAATCTCGCTGATGCCTGTCACTATAAGCACGCATCTCTTATGGTAGAGTCTGTTACATTCACATACTATCCATTTTTTCCGTTCTCCATCCGTTCCATTACATTTGAAGCAGATATACTTAGGAGCAGACATGGTGTACTGTTTCTTATCACTTAGGTTTCTCCATAAGATTAACTAATACCTTTTCAATGATATTCTAAGTGAGAAACACAAAACTAAAACATGACTCAGGGCATGAATAGCAGAGCTCGATACAACACATCCACACTCTAGCATTGACAGGTAAATGACGAGGTTTAATTAGCCTAATCTTGATTTATTACATAAATTTACATTAAGAGAAATGGACATCTGAACAAACACAAAATGTAACAAAAGAAATACAAATTAATAAAAATATGGTTGGTTAGATACATGGTCTTCTGCAATGGTTAATAATTGAATTTAGGACGGACATGTGGCCTGGTGACCCCGAGACTGCTAGTCTCAAAAGTAAAAATGATAAACAAAGAAACTGTACACACAATCCCACCGTACACAGCCCGAAATATGTAATAGCCAGTTAAACCTAGTCAAGTTAAAATTAGTCTAAGCAAAAAATGGGAGGAAAACTAAGTGACCACGTATTGGTACCTGCACTCCTTACAGAAGGCAGTCCTTGTCCTCAAATGGATGTTGACCAAATAGTTTCACAGTTGCGCCCTTGACTGGTCCACCCCTGGAATCCTCACTTTTGGCAAATAGGGACTCCCAAGCTCGAGTCCTTCCCTATCTTCAGCCACAGGTCCTGGTGTGAGTCGAGTTTTGGGAGGGGGGGAGGTGAGCCAGAGGTGCAGATTCACTGACCAGGCCGGTCAGCCAGTAACCACTGCTTGAGTACGAATGGGGCGAGGTTAGGGTCGTGCGGGCTCCCCTGACTTCACCTTTCAAGACAGGTGAGGGTCACGATGCGCAGGGTAACCCAGTGGAGGTGCCATATCGGAACTTTAGGACAGGGCAATATATTGTTGTGAAGAGTGCATAGGAGGCAGGATTTTGTACAAAATGCTTAGAGAAATCTTGCTGCTGTAAGGGACTTTATATATACAATAATCCTACCCATTCTGGCTTGCTAAAAATGAATGAGTTTAAATAATGAATTAGTAATGGGCAGGTGCGATGGGCATACATCTTAAAATTAACAAACCTTAATTGGTATTGAGAACTAAAAGCTGCATTTAAGTCAGCTGCATTAAGATTATATTCAAAACCAGTTTAATATTTTATCTCGAGACACGTAGTTTGAGGAAAGAACCAACATACGCCGGGGTAAGGCCTTTGCTGCACGTATCTATGCTGTGACGTCACGAGCATGGCGTACACTACTGTCAACAAGTTTAGTTGATTTAAAATAGTTCTCCCAATGTTTTGGTAAATAAAAATTAATGTAGGAGAGGACGTTTAAGGGGTAGCTACAATATTAGTAGAGAGCCTGAATACAAAAGGAAGAAGAAGAGTGAAGAAAAATTCTTCACACCCTGGGGATAAAAGGGAGAAAAAAGGGAAAGAGGGGCTAGTTCCGACAAATGTCATTCAACTACTTGTTAGTACGTGCGGGATAAACCTACTGGATGAACAAGTGAGTTTAGTCGTTCTTCACATCAAAGTCCGTTTCAAGTTAGCAAAATACTATTAGCGTTAATAAAATTCAATCAAGTTAAAGTTATGCATGAATGTGAATATGGGGTAAACTAATCCTGCAGGCAATGCTTCACTGAAGCGTTAAGATAGGTAAATGAACTGTGTTAACTTTAAATGTACGATGCATGGTAATCAAATGATTAAAAGTACTCAATTCTTCCCACCCAAGGGGTAAGGATAGATCAAACAAAACGTAAGCCAATAACAGTCGAGTTCAGCAACAAGTCCAGCCAATGACATATTCAAAATTATGGGGGTGAATCCCAGTCCCGGTCTAACATCCAAGTTTTACATGAAATGATTTTGCAAGGAAAATGACTGGCGTAATGAATTTTCGCATTCGACAAGTGAGAAAGGGAGAAAAGCTAATTCCATCTCGGCATTAAAATGTGAAAAATCATCTGACTCTAGTTTGAATGAAAAACCGAGACAAACTATGTTCATGAAGACATCGCAATTCTGACTGCGAAAGTCTTTGATGTCATCTTGAAGGGAAACGTTCGAAAGGGGTACATTGAAAAGAAAACTTATATTCAGCACAAGCTGAAGGATGTCAGGGGGATTGTAGTAACATGAGAAATTGTCAAGGCAAAAATTAAATTCATGCTTTGAAGTTAAAGCAAGGGATTGACCTGGAAAATGCTGCTGTATGACTTGGCAAAAATAGTAAAAGTTTATAGTGGCGCCATATAAAACTGAATGAAAATAATGAATGAAGTTCATGGTACCAGGATCCTCAAGCAAGGTGAATCGTGAATAGTCTCTAAGCTCCCGTGCCAGATCACGCGGATCGTTCTGAGAGCGGGTTTCAAATTCTGACATGGATGTTTTAGCATCAACGCAGGTTGGAGCGGAAGTTACGGGCCTAAGGATAGGACAATCAGGCAACATGAGCACTGGTCCGTAGGATGGTACGAGCTTAAAGGGTGAATTTACCAGTAAAGGCCTCTGCCGGCCTTCATGCACACGGTCAGGTTGGGTGGTATTTGTGCTACCACTAGGAGGGTCCATGTTGAGACCGCGAATGTTATTTTCTCTGGGACGCACTATCAAAGGTGGTACAGTAAGAGAGGCTTGAGGTCAATCAAACGCAGGCTTAATGATTGGAAATGAGGACGGAGCAGGAAGGACTGACACAAATTTACTAATCGTGTGCCATGCTGGCAACATAGTATTGAAATGTGACGATTAAACAGGTGAGGCAACTGATGCAAGAGTATGAACACTGTGCTTGACTGCCGAGACATTAGAAGATCAGTTAGGGGACCGTTAATGGCATTTACAAAGGGACGTGCCACTGAAGGAGTCAGCCTCGTTGAAGAACAAGACTGAATAGGTTTAATTATTAAATTAGGATGAGCCATGAGGCTATGAAAAGCAATCTCAATTTTCCTTGAATAGGCAGCAAGCACGGGATTATTTAATTTGACAATAAGATGGTCGTAATGACGTCTCCAAAAGTTCTTGTAATTACAAAATTCATCTCTTACTTTACCAACTTCAGTTTTAAAATGAGCCACGGCTTCAGGACCCATGTTTGGAAAATCTACTGAAGCGAGAGCATGAAGTGCTAGGTCTGTGTCCTCACAAACAAAGTTGAATGTTAACTCCTGTTCTTTAAGCCGAGCATTAATCTCCTATGGGCTGAGCATTTCCGTCTTAGGCAGTGGAGGGATGTTTATGTTACAAGTGAAGTTCGCCATCTTGGGTTGACCACGTTTGATGAACGGGTTCATTAAAGCAAAACAAAGGGCAAATCTGACTTTTGAAAAGAACGTGAAAATGAAACGTTACAAATTTGCAAGCGTGATAAATTAATATTCAAAGTTACTCGTGATGAGAGAAAAAGTCAAATGGACAAAAAACCAATGTAAATCACGAAATTACTTGAAATTCAAAATGACCGGGCTCAGCAAAGCAGACGATGCTCGGTCACGTGACAAAAACTTTACAAAAATGAATTATATACGAGCGCGGCGATAACTGACTGATTTAAATTACTTGTGAGACGCAAAATATGTGAGAAAGTGCTTGGGCCTATGAATACAAAGATTTAAGTTAAAAAGCTAAAATAACAGGTCGAATCTCACACTGCTGCTGTGACGGTTTCACAATTACGGGCGCACTGAGGCAACCACTGAACTATTCAAAAGATAAATAGGCGCACGAGGCAACAACTCAACTGTTAAAGTGCACTCTCGTAGAGGCAAAACAAATATAAAATTTCCCTCACGCAGAGGTAAAATAAAATCTCCTCGCTAATGGATAAACATAAAAATATCTTCGCTAAAGGACAAAAACAAAAATATTCTCACTAAAGGACAAAAACAAAAATCTCCTCGCTAAAGGACAAAAACACAATTATCCTTGCTAAAGGACAAAAACAAAAATTTCCTGACTAAAGGAAATTAAATGGAACTACACGCTGTAAGTTACGTACGGTAGACAACAATTATGCACCCTTTAGTTTGGGTTGTAAACAAGATCCGCCATCTTGGAACAAACACTTGGTTAAATTAAGTTTCTATGCTACTTGTAAGAAAAATTAAAATTATGTTGCGCCAATTTGCTCTGCAGGACAAGGACACGTGCTAGGTATACGAGGAACGTTAGTTAGAAAAGTTAGGGAAGTTAAACGACACAAGGGAAGGTAGACCAACATACAAAATGTTAAAAATTAGATGTTAAATTAGCAAAATTAGTTGACAGAATGAGTGCACCAGTGCTTTCGTTGAGCAGTAAACACAGGCGTCTGAACAACACCAAAACCTTAGTTCAAGTAGTTTAAAACTTTCTAGTTATAAGCGGAACCCCCCACAACACATGGGTGAATAGATTCGAAACAAAGCGAATTTCTTACGAAAAATTGTAGCGAATATTCAAATAACAAATTAACCTAGTTACGTAGTTCTTTCCTTAAACTCGTGGTCAATACAAAAAGATCATAATGACTACAAATCTCTCTTCCCAATTAAAATCTGGGCTTTACACATTCGACAAACTGGCTGGTGCGGGGGGATTCAAGTGATAAAGCGAGGTACTATATGCTTAATCAAGCTGATTAATTACGTTAATGCTTCATAAGTAGAAGATCCGGTTCGAAGAACCACTCGTGTGGAGAATTCTTTAATTTAGATGTTGAGTGGGAACTTGTTGCTCCAGGAAAGTCTCCTTATGTCAGTTCCTAAAAGATCAACAGGGGAGGATAAGGAGCACTAACACTCAGGGCACAAACACCCTGGTAATAACTTTACTGACGTAGTTCACTAACCATAACTCTTAAATGCAAAAAGGAAATTGTACTCTGTCCAGAGGCCGGAGAACTCCACACGTGAAATAAAAAGTAATTTAATGGCCTACGCTAGCTTTGTCGGGTCTAAGGTCATCTGCACTCTTAGGCTCTGTTTCGGCTCTGTCCCAGGGACCCCAGTGAGATGCTGGACAGGAATTTTACGTTAAGTAATTATTGAGACAAAAGAAAAAAAATAATGGAGCAGTGTTGTAAAGTAAAGTAAAATTCAAAGAAATGGATCTTTACCTTCGAAGCAAATAGATTCAACACTAAGTCACTCGCTAACACACTTATGACTTACTTAGGCTTACTCCTTTCAAAATACTGGGTATACTGTCCCGTGATCAAATATTCATAATAGGCATAATAAAATAAATGAAGGAGTATAAATACTTTACTTACTTTACTTTACTTTGATGGCGGCTTTTCCGGTCCCATACAGCAGGGGAACCCCACTCTCTACAGGACCTCCACTGTCATTTTCCCTTGTTCGTTCAGAGTATTTAACATTTCACATCACATATTGTTCATTTACTGTTAAATCGTCACTGTCAAAAGACTCATGAAATAAGAAAGTCTTTAGTTTCCTCTTGAAAGCCTTAATGTCCTCAATCATTCGAATGTTTCGTGGGAGCTTATTATATAGTCACGGAGCCGCATATCTAAAGGCTCTGGATCCTAAAGTAGACATATATCTAGGTTCCAATAGTTTGAAGCCATTTGTTGGCTGCACAATGTGTAGCAATTCTTTTAAGTATTTTGGATGCCCGGTTCTGATAACTTGGTGGGTTATTGTACATATTATAAATTCAATTCTTGCTTTAATAGGCAGCCAGTGTAAATCGATTAGTATAGGGGTGATCCTTTCTCGAGGTGGGACACCTTTTATCAGTCTTGTTCCTCTGTTTATTATGTTATGTAATTTCTTAAGTTGCACTTTTGGTAAATTGTGGTAGATAGAGTTGCAGTAGTCAATCCTGGTAATGTAATAACACAGTTTAACACAAGTTTCTTTACAGAATTTTCGTCCAGGTACTTCTTTATAAATGCAATATTTCTTAGATGATAACCAGCAGTTTTTATTACATTATTTATTTGGGTATTTAGAGACAGGTTACAGTTAAGAAATACACCTAGATCTCGAACTTTACTAGATATCGGCACCAAGTCATTATTTATGTTCATTTGAATATAACCTAAGTTTCTCACGCTGTTACTCTTGCCCACCACCATGAATTCAGTTTTGTTTTCATTTAATTTTAGTTGTTTAAATGTCATCCATTTTCTAACACTATCAAGGATTCGGGTTAGAGTTTCAGTAATGTCGTGTATATTATTTATGGAGAAGTAAAATTGTGTGTCATCTGCAAATAGTTTAAACTTCACGCCATGCCTTTGTATAATTTTCGATAGACCAATAGTTTAGATGCAGAATACCTTTGTTTAAGGGTTCATATGATGGATAAGAGTTAAAAATTTGTACACAGTAATTTCTACCAACCAAGTAGTATTCGAAAGCTTGATCTTCAACGCCGATGGACATGGATCATTTAGTAGCAGTTCATGCACCACCGTATCAAAAGCAGCACTAAGATCGAGCAGTATTAAGATACCACATTTATTTTCATCCATCATTTCCAGCATATCATTTACAACAGAGTAGATGGCTGTCTCCGTAGAGTATAGTTTTCTGTAAGCAGATTGGTTGTCAGGCAAAGCGTCTATTACTTCTAAGTGTCTGACTAGTTGGTCAAGAATTACATATTCAAGCACTTTTGAGACAAAGGATAGATTTGAAATAGGTCTATATGCGTTTAATTCCTGGTAGTCCAGTGCATTTTCCAGAACTGGTGTGACTCTAGCCATTTTCTCAGATTTAGGAAACTTACATTCATCAATGCTTGCATTTGCTATTCTCATTATTATTTCGGCTGGACTAGAAAAGCCTCTCTCTCCAATTACTTCAGATATTGGCATAGGATCGATCGCGCAGTTTGTTTTCGTTGCTCTCTTGATAATTCTGGTGATGTCATCTTGTGTTATGTTGTTAAATCGTATTAATTTTGTCTGTGTGCCTGGTGTCTCATTAATCTGATGTTGAGTATTTACAAATGACCTGGTTATGTTTTCAATTTTGTTTTTAAAGAATACTAGAAAATTATTTGCTAGTTCCTGGTCATTGTATCCATCAGGTAACTTCTTTTCTTTTACATTTCCCATAATACCATTCAATAGACGATATAACTTATTTATGTCTGTTGCTGCTTCGAGGATCTTTTTCTTATAGTATTAACTTTTTGTCTTTCTTAGTAGGTAGTTATATTGACAGGCAGCAATTTTGTATTCTACTCAAGTACTTTCAGTTTTTAACCTATTCCACTTTCTTTCTTTACGTCTTTTTTCTCTCTTTTTTTACCAGTCTCTCCATTAAACCAAGGAGATTGGTCTTTTACGGTTATAGTCTTTTCCATCGGTGGGAACATAGTATCATATTCACTTTTACTCACTTTATTATAAGTGGTCATAAGATAGTTAGCACACTTAGCTCCTAACAGACGTTGGTCATCATGATCACAGGGAATGTTGATAGCATCATTTATTTTCTTTGTAACTTCTTCAATAAATACGGTAGGAGAAAAATTTGATTTATGTCTAAAGTTTATTTTCTTTACTAATGCAAGTGTCTGTAGAGGTAGACTAAACGTAATAAGTTTGTGTACTGAGGAGATAGTACATTTCTCTTTGACTTTTATATCAAACACAATATTATTCATGTCATCATTTATAACTAAGTCTAGCGTATGCCCAGTTAAAGTAGTTGTGTAGTCGACATTATTCAATAGTCGATATGATTCTAGTAACTCACTAAATTCCAAAGTGTCTGGATTTGATGCGTCATCCTTTTCAACATTTTGAGATTTGAATAACTTTTATGAGTAAAGAGTCCGACACCCCCACCAGACCTACCTTCTTTCGGTATGTGAAAGAAGGCATGTGTGGGGGTCGTCATTTCAGTGGTCTTTACCTTGTCCAAGTTATTTAGCCATGTTTCAGATAATGCTAGTATATCGAAATATTTCACGTTTATCAATTCTCGAATCTGTATTACCTACAGATTGTATATTTACATTGCCACAGTTTATGACATCCCTAGAAACCATGATCAGTATTTTCTGCTAGTCTTTTCAATTCCAAGTCAAAAGCATTGCAGTCTCTAGAATTTACTGTGTGGTCACTTGGTCTGTTTAACATTGTGCAGTTTATACACTTTGACACTTCCGAATTACACTCCCTGGTGGAGTGTCTCCCTGAACATTTCCTGCAGACTTTATCTTCATTCTTAGACTTGCAATCTTCTTCAAAATGTCCATACCCCTGACAGAGGTAGCAGGTGATCACGTGGTACCTATCACGTAAGTTATAGATACCCCATCGTGGTCCCCCCTGAGATATTTTCTTCAGGACTACACTTATCTTATCTTCTATATTTTTTATATGGTCCAGGGAGCTATTTCTTTGAATCAAAACATTTACTATATCATCTTCATCATTGTATACATTGCATATTATTTTGGGTTTTAGTTTTCCAATTTTTCTCGTTTCAGTGTCAGCCACCAATGTCTAAATCTTATTTGCCGCCTCTTCTCTGATCATATTGTATGTAAAGTTTACAACAACCTCGTTTTAAGTATAGGAATGTCTTTAAGTGCTTGTTCAACCTCACATTTTCTTTCAGTAATTTTAGTTGTTATATTAGTTGATTTAATTATCAACAGATTTTTTTTCCTTCACTTTGTCAGCAAATGTTGGTTTCTCCAATTTTGGGTCTATCAATGTTTGAAGTGGTGCTTTAATTGATTCCATATTCATGGCATGAATGTTAACTTTCTCAGTGAGGTCGGTGATCTGGGTGGAATTTGCTGCGTCTGCGCCAAGGTCTGCAAGTTTGTTTTCCAAGTCATCTATTTTCGCATCTTGTTCGTTCAGGGCCAGATTACTCATGTTGACATCTTCCTTTAATTTTGATATTACTAAATTGTTTTGTCTGGCATCACGTACGCAGTGAGGGCATAACCAATCTAGGTTATTCCGGTCAATCTCGCTGATGCCTGTCACTATAAGCACGCATCTCTTATGGTAGAGTCTGTTACATTCACATACTATCCATTTTTTCCGTTCTCCATCCGTTCCATTACATTTGAAGCAGATATACTTAGGAGCAGACATGGTGTACTGTTTCTTATCACTTAGGTTTCTCCATAAGATTAACTAATACCTTTTCAATGATATTCTAAGTGAGAAACACAAAACTAAAACATGACTCAGGGCATGAATAGCAGAGCTCGATACAACACATCCACACTCTAGCATTGACAGGTAAATGACGAGGTTTAATTAGCCTAATCTTGATTTATTACATAAATTTACATTAAGAGAAATGGACATCTGAACAAACACAAAATGTAACAAAAGAAATACAAATTAATAAAAATATGGTTGGTTAGATACATGGTCTTCTGCAATGGTTAATAATTGAATTTAGGACGGACATGTGGCCTGGTGACCCCGAGACTGCTAGTCTCAAAAGTAAAAATGATAAACAAAGAAACTGTACACACAATCCCACCGTACACAGCCCGAAATATGTAATAGCCAGTTAAACCTAGTCAAGTTAAA
Organism: Palaemon carinicauda; assembly: GCF_036898095.1. Classification (NCBI taxonomy): domain Eukaryota; kingdom Metazoa; phylum Arthropoda; class Malacostraca; order Decapoda; family Palaemonidae; genus Palaemon; species Palaemon carinicauda. The sequence goes on along the minus strand of NC_090733.1, from coordinate 73,982,785 downwards.
ATTAGTCTAAGCAAAAAATGGGAGGAAAACTAAGTGACCACGTATTGGTACCTGCACTCCTTACAGAAGGCAGTCCTTGTCCTCAAATGGATGTTGACCAAATAGTTTCACAGTTGCGCCCTTGACTGGTCCACCCCTGGAATCCTCACTTTTGGCAAATAGGGACTCCCAAGCTCGAGTCCTTCCCTATCTTCAGCCACAGGTCCTGGTGTGAGTCGAGTTTTGGGAGGGGGGGAGGTGAGCCAGAGGTGCAGATTCACTGACCAGGCCGGTCAGCCAGTAACCACTGCTTGAGTACGAATGGGGCGAGGTTAGGGTCGTGCGGGCTCCCCTGACTTCACCTTTCAAGACAGGTGAGGGTCACGATGCGCAGGGTAACCCAGTGGAGGTGCCATATCGGAACTTTAGGACAGGGCAATATATTGTTGTGAAGAGTGCATAGGAGGCAGGATTTTGTACAAAATGCTTAGAGAAATCTTGCTGCTGTAAGGGACTTTATATATACAATAATCCTACCCATTCTGGCTTGCTAAAAATGAATGAGTTTAAATAATGAATTAGTAATGGGCAGGTGCGATGGGCATACATCTTAAAATTAACAAACCTTAATTGGTATTGAGAACTAAAAGCTGCATTTAAGTCAGCTGCATTAAGATTATATTCAAAACCAGTTTAATATTTTATCTCGAGACACGTAGTTTGAGGAAAGAACCAACATACGCCGGGGTAAGGCCTTTGCTGCACGTATCTATGCTGTGACGTCACGAGCATGGCGTACACTACTGTCAACAAGTTTAGTTGATTTAAAATAGTTCTCCCAATGTTTTGGTAAATAAAAATTAATGTAGGAGAGGACGTTTAAGGGGTAGCTACAATATTAGTAGAGAGCCTGAATACAAAAGGAAGAAGAAGAGTGAAGAAAAATTCTTCACACCCTGGGGATAAAAGGGAGAAAAAAGGGAAAGAGGGGCTAGTTCCGACAAATGTCATTCAACTACTTGTTAGTACGTGCGGGATAAACCTACTGGATGAACAAGTGAGTTTAGTCGTTCTTCACATCAAAGTCCGTTTCAAGTTAGCAAAATACTATTAGCGTTAATAAAATTCAATCAAGTTAAAGTTATGCATGAATGTGAATATGGGGTAAACTAATCCTGCAGGCAATGCTTCACTGAAGCGTTAAGATAGGTAAATGAACTGTGTTAACTTTAAATGTACGATGCATGGTAATCAAATGATTAAAAGTACTCAATTCTTCCCACCCAAGGGGTAAGGATAGATCAAACAAAACGTAAGCCAATAACAGTCGAGTTCAGCAACAAGTCCAGCCAATGACATATTCAAAATTATGGGGGTGAATCCCAGTCCCGGTCTAACATCCAAGTTTTACATGAAATGATTTTGCAAGGAAAATGACTGGCGTAATGAATTTTCGCATTCGACAAGTGAGAAAGGGAGAAAAGCTAATTCCATCTCGGCATTAAAATGTGAAAAATCATCTGACTCTAGTTTGAATGAAAAACCGAGACAAACTATGTTCATGAAGACATCGCAATTCTGACTGCGAAAGTCTTTGATGTCATCTTGAAGGGAAACGTTCGAAAGGGGTACATTGAAAAGAAAACTTATATTCAGCACAAGCTGAAGGATGTCAGGGGGATTGTAGTAACATGAGAAATTGTCAAGGCAAAAATTAAATTCATGCTTTGAAGTTAAAGCAAGGGATTGACCTGGAAAATGCTGCTGTATGACTTGGCAAAAATAGTAAAAGTTTATAGTGGCGCCATATAAAACTGAATGAAAATAATGAATGAAGTTCATGGTACCAGGATCCTCAAGCAAGGTGAATCGTGAATAGTCTCTAAGCTCCCGTGCCAGATCACGCGGATCGTTCTGAGAGCGGGTTTCAAATTCTGACATGGATGTTTTAGCATCAACGCGGGTTGGAGCGGAAGTTACGGGCCTAAGGATAGGACAATCAGGCAACATGAGCACTGGTCCGTAGGATGGTACGAGCTTAAAGGGTGAATTTACCAGTAAAGGCCTCTGCCGGCCTTCATGCACACGGTCAGGTTGGGTGGTATTTGTGCTACCACTAGGAGGGTCCATGTTGAGACCGCGAATGTTATTTTCTCTGGGACGCACTATCAAAGGTGGTACAGTAAGAGAGGCTTGAGGTCAATCAAACGCAGGCTTAATGATTGGAAATGAGGACGGAGCAGGAAGGACTGACACAAATTTACTAATCGTGTGCCATGCTGGCAACATAGTATTGAAATGTGACGATTAAACAGGTGAGGCAACTGATGCAAGAGTATGAACACTGTGCTTGACTGCCGAGACATTAGAAGATCAGTTAGGGGACCGTTAATGGCATTTACAAAGGGACGTGCCACTGAAGGAGTCAGCCTCGTTGAAGAACAAGACTGAATAGGTTTAATTATTAAATTAGGATGAGCCATGAGGCTATGAAAAGCAATCTCAATTTTCCTTGAATAGGCAGCAAGCACGGGATTATTTAATTTGACAATAAGATGGTCGTAATGACGTCTCCAAAAGTTCTTGTAATTACAAAATTCATCTCTTACTTTACCAACTTCAGTTTTAAAATGAGCCACGGCTTCAGGACCCATGTTTGGAAAATCTACTGAAGCGAGAGCATGAAGTGCTAGGTCTGTGTCCTCACAAACAAAGTTGAATGTTAACTCCTGTTCTTTAAGCCGAGCATTAATCTCCTATGGGCTGAGCATTTCCGTCTTAGGCAGTGGAGGGATGTTTATGTTACAAGTGAAGTTCGCCATCTTGGGTTGACCACGTTTGATGAACGGGTTCATTAAAGCAAAACAAAGGGCAAATCTGACTTTTGAAAAGAACGTGAAAATGAAACGTTACAAATTTGCAAGCGTGATAAATTAATATTCAAAGTTACTCGTGATGAGAGAAAAAGTCAAATGGACAAAAAACCAATGTAAATCACGAAATTACTTGAAATTCAAAATGACCGGGCTCAGCAAAGCAGACGATGCTCGGTCACGTGACAAAAACTTTACAAAAATGAATTATATACGAGCGCGGCGATAACTGACTGATTTAAATTACTTGTGAGACGCAAAATATGTGAGAAAGTGCTTGGGCCTATGAATACAAAGATTTAAGTTAAAAAGCTAAAATAACAGGTCGAATCTCACACTGCTGCTGTGACGGTTTCACAATTACGGGCGCACTGAGGCAACCACTGAACTATTCAAAAGATAAATAGGCGCACGAGGCAACAACTCAACTGTTAAAGTGCACTCTCGTAGAGGCAAAACAAATATAAAATTTCCCTCACGCAGAGGTAAAATAAAATCTCCTCGCTAATGGATAAACATAAAAATATCTTCGCTAAAGGACAAAAACAAAAATATTCTCACTAAAGGACAAAAACAAAAATCTCCTCGCTAAAGGACAAAAACACAATTATCCTTGCTAAAGGACAAAAACAAAAATTTCCTGACTAAAGGAAATTAAATGGAACTACACGCTGTAAGTTACGTACGGTAGACAACAATTATGCACCCTTTAGTTTGGGTTGTAAACAAGATCCGCCATCTTGGAACAAACACTTGGTTAAATTAAGTTTCTATGCTACTTGTAAGAAAAATTAAAATTATGTTGCGCCAATTTGCTCTGCAGGACAAGGACACGTGCTAGGTATACGAGGAACGTTAGTTAGAAAAGTTAGGGAAGTTAAACGACACAAGGGAAGGTAGACCAACATACAAAATGTTAAAAATTAGATGTTAAATTAGCAAAATTAGTTGACAGAATGAGTGCACCAGTGCTTTCGTTGAGCAGTAAACACAGGCGTCTGAACAACACCAAAACCTTAGTTCAAGTAGTTTAAAACTTTCTAGTTATAAGCGGAACCCCCCACAACACATGGGTGAATAGATTCGAAACAAAGCGAATTTCTTACGAAAAATTGTAGCGAATATTCAAATAACAAATTAACCTAGTTACGTAGTTCTTTCCTTAAACTCGTGGTCAATACAAAAAGATCATAATGACTACAAATCTCTCTTCCCAATTAAAATCTGGGCTTTACACATTCGACAAACTGGCTGGTGCGGGGGGATTCAAGTGATAAAGCGAGGTACTATATGCTTAATCAAGCTGATTAATTACGTTAATGCTTCATAAGTAGAAGATCCGGTTCGAAGAACCACTCGTGTGGAGAATTCTTTAATTTAGATGTTGAGTGGGAACTTGTTGCTCCAGGAAAGTCTCCTTATGTCAGTTCCTAAAAGATCAACAGGGGAGGATAAGGAGCACTAACACTCAGGGCACAAACACCCTGGTAATAACTTTACTGACGTAGTTCACTAACCATAACTCTTAAATGCAAAAAGGAAATTGTACTCTGTCCAGAGGCCGGAGAACTCCACACGTGAAATAAAAAGTAATTTAATGGCCTACGCTAGCTTTGTCGGGTCTAAGGTCATCTGCACTCTTAGGCTCTGTTTCGGCTCTGTCCCAGGGACCCCAGTGAGATGCTGGACAGGAATTTTACGTTAAGTAATTATTGAGACAAAAGAAAAAAAATAATGGAGCAGTGTTGTAAAGTAAAGTAAAATTTAAAGAAATGGATCTTTACCTTCGAAGCAAATAGATTCAACACTAAGTCACTCTCTAACACATTTATGACTTACTTAGGCTTACTCCTTTCAAAATGTCGGGTATACTGTCCCATGATCAAATTTTCATAATAGGCATAGTGAAATAAATGAAGGAGTAGAAATACGACGAGGTTTAATTAACCTATTCTTGATTTATTACATAAATTTACATTAAGAGAAATGGACACTTGAACAAACACAAAATGTAACAAAAGAAATGCAAATTGATATAAATATGGTTGGTTAGACACGTGGTCTTCTGCAATGGTTAATAATTGAACTTGGGACGGACATGTGGCCCGGTGACTCCGAGACTGCTAGTCTCAAAAGTAAAAATGATATACAAAAAACTGTACACACAATCCCACCGTACACAGCCCGAAATATGTAGTAGCCAGTTAAACCTAGTCAAGTTAAAATTAGTCTAAGCAAAAAACGGGGGAAAAACTAAGTGGCCTCGTATTGGTATCTGCACTCCTTACAAAAGACAGTCCTTGTCCTCAAATGGCTGTTGACCAATAGTTTCACAGTTGCGCCCTTGACTAGCCTAATCCTGGAATCCTCACTTTTGGTGAATAGGGACTCCCAAGCTCGTGTCCTTCCCTATCTTCAGCCGCAAGTCCTGATGCGAGTCGAGTTTTGGGAGGGGGGGCGATGAGCCAGAGGCATCACTGACCAGGCTGGTCAGCCAGTAACCATCGCTCGAGTACGAATGGGGCGAGGTTAGGGTCGTGCGGGCTCTCCTGGCTTCACCTTTCAAGACAGGTGAGGGTCAAGATGCGCAGGGTAACCCAATGGAGGTGCAATATCGGGACTTTCGGACAGGGCAATATATTGTTGTAAGGAGTGCATAGGAACAGGATTTAGTACAAAAAACTTAGAGATATATTGCTGCTGTAAGGGAGTTTATATATACAATAATCCTACCTATTCTGGCTTGCTAAAAATTAATGCATTTAAATATGGGCAGGTGCGATGGGCATACATCTTAAAATTAACAAACTTTAATTGGTATTGAGAAATAAAAGCTGCATTTAAAACAGCTGCATTAAAATTATATTCAAAACCAGTTTAATATTTTATCTCGAGACACGTAGTTTGAGGAAAGAACCAACATACACCGGGGTAAGGCCTTTGCTGAGCGTATCTATGCTGTGACGTCACGAGCATGGCGTACACTACTGTTAACGAGTTTAGTTGATTTAAAATAGTTCTCCCAATGTTTCGGTAAAGAAAACTTAATGTAGGAGAGGACGTTGAAGGGGTAGCTACAATATAAGTAGAGAGCCTAAATACAAAAGGAAGAAGAAGAGTGAAGAAAAATTCTTCACAACAGCCAAGCAGGGAATGGCATTAATATCCACGCTTTCAATCGGGTACACTAAGCATATGTGTACTTCTTAAAGCAACCAATTGTTGCTGATTTTCATTATCAGCTATTTCATGCACACGTCCCTCCATGGTTCAAGCTGAGACAGACATGTCTTTTATCCTTGAGATGAAAACTTGTTTGTTTAATATGATATCAAATATAACATCAGCTACTTTTAAATATATCCATCAATAAGTCTTTCCATGCTTAGCA
>NC_090733.1:73964042-73971542 GCF_036898095.1 Palaemon carinicauda | reverse complement strand
CTATTTTTTTTTTTTAAATCCTCCAATAATTTCTGAACTGTTTGGCATGAGTCTCCATTATCCTGTAGTCTTATGCCACATTTTAGTGGGTAAGATTATTTATGCTAGGATTAATCTTAAGCTATATTCTATGTATAAAATGTTTTAATGTATGTTTAATCTTAAGAAGAAATATTTTTTTAATGATTTGTACTCACTGAAATTTTTTCTTCTTTACAGGTTGCCAATGGAATGGAGTGTTCAATGGTCAAATGTACCAGGCAAGTTACGTTGCCCTGTGGCCACAAAATTAGCCAGAAACACGCGGACTGTCATGTTTCCAAGGGGTCTTTTGGAATCTGGGAACCTACTATCTGTCAGGTTTTCATGGACCTCCTCCACACCAGATTCCACGCCACCGACGTCTCCTTGGACGTGCAAGAACAGAATTGGAAGATAATCCGTCACTGGGTTAGAGGCTTCAAGAAGAGCTCTCAACAAGGTGCCCCTTATCTTCTTTCTATGGAACTGAGGAACCTTATCTTTCTCAATGCCAAGGTGACCACTGTTTTTAGTCACCAATTACCGATGGTTCAACTCCCGCCGGTACCAGTAGATCATGCGGATAATGAAGTTCTGGACGCTTTGCAAGTCATGAGACTAGATGCTGACAACATGTCGACAGCTTCTGTGTCATCAGAGAGGGAGAGGATCCTGCTGACCACAGAAGCCTCTGAGTTGTCATTGGATGTACCTCGGGTGATACAGTTGCCAATACCTTAGCTTCTTCCCCCATCCCTGCTGCTCAGGCCCCAGCTTCTACTTCTAAACCTGTTCCTACGCTGGATAAACCTTTGTTTCCAGGAAATGGAATTTATGGCATCCATGAAAGCCTTCATGGAAAACCTAAACGCAAAACATGAACGTTCTCAAGCGGACCTAATGGCGAGAATAGAAGCTCTACAAAGGGAACAAGGTGCCCCTTATCTTCTTTCTATGGAACTGAGGAACCTTATCTTTCTCAATGCCAAGGTGACCACTGTTTTTAGTCACCAATTACCGATGGTTCAACTCCCGCCGGTACCAGTAGATCATGCGGATAATGAAGTTCTGGACGCTTTGCAAGTCATGAGACTAGATGCTGACAACATGTCGACAGCTTCTGTGTCATCAGAGAGGGAGAGGATCCTGCTGACCACGGAAGCCTCTGAGTTGTCATTGGATGTACCTCGGGTGATACAGTTGCCAATACCTTAGCTTCTTCCCCCATCCCTGCTGCTCAGGCCCCAGCTTCTACTTCTAAACCTGTTCCTACGCTGGATAAACCTTTGTTTCCAGGAAATGGAATTTATGGCATCCATGAAAGCCTTCATGGAAAACCTAAACGCAAAACATGAACGTTCTCAAGCGGACCTAATGGCGAGAATAGAAGCTCTACAAAGGGAACTACTTCTAAGGCTCCCCCAGCTTTGAGCCTACCTGAATGCATAGTTAAGAACCCTTGACATTATGCTGAGCATATGGCCTTAAGTGAATTGTATCTCCACATCGAAAAGGTTTTGGGTTCCAAGCCAGTCTCGGACTTGGATTTCTTCCCATCAATTGATAGTTATCCTTACTGCTACGTAAGGCTTAATTGGGAAGCGTCCATTAGGGGTAATACGATCCCTAAGGAAAAAATATTCCTGAACCACAGTAAGGCTCCATCTCTTTTGGTTAAGGAGCCAAAGATGGCCAATTTCACTAATACCCAACTTTCTGCTTTCAGCAGGAGGCATGCCACTTTTGTAGCCCCCATGGATACTGTCTTTCCTTTTCGCATCTGAAAGCTTAGAGGCTATAAAGAAAGCAGTAGTGGGGGATAGACCACTAGTCGTTCCTTATGATTCAGACAGTTGGGAGGATGTACAACATACTTTTACTAATGGAAAACTGGATAAATACATTGGAGGAAAGTAGTTTCATGAGAAACTACCTAAAATTCCTGAATCCATTGTAGGGGAAGAATTGGAACCTAAAGAGAGACTATCTGCCTCTTTGTCCTTCCAATCTTATCTAGAGGCGTTCATTGGAAACTATTCCAAATCTGATCACATCCCATTCCTGGCAAAAATTCACCGAGCCATGTTTCATAGAGATCTCCATACTTTCTTCCTAGCCAGAAGAGCGTGTAGAGAGCAGGTCCTAGCCACTGCTACGATCAGGCATGAACCTAGAAAGTTGATCTACTCCAATATCTCGGGGAAAGACCTCTTCCCTAAGAAATTGGTTAAGGAAGTCATGGACAAATCGGCTCAGGAAAATAAGAGCCTTATAGAGAAGTGGGGTATGTCCTCTAAAAGTAAATTTAGCCCTGGTGTAGGACCTCAACCCAAGGGCAAAAAGCCCAGAAGACACTTTAAGGAAAGGAAATCCTTTCCTGTCATGACAGCCTCAGTTTCCACCATCCCTCATACTGTGTACACGGTTCCCGGGCAGTTTGTATCACAGTCTCCAGGCTTCACCCCGGTGTATGGGAGAGCCACCGCTACATTTCACCCAGTCCAGAGCTCAAAAGAAGAGCACCAGTGGAAGGGGAATGTCTGAAAAGTGCAGTCAGTCTAGAGGACGGGGAAGAAGAGGTAAGGTGGTTAAAGACTCAGGTCCTTCTCAACAACAATGAAGAGCTCCTGGTAGGGGAAAGACTTCACCTGTTCACAGCATAATCTCAAAAGGACTAGGCTGGAAATAGAGATAGAAACCAACCCCATTTTAAGAGGTTCTTACAACTCACAATCCCATTCTTGGAGGATTATGTACAGGATCTTCTCCGGAAGGGAGTCATCGATTACACAAAATTCATGAACTTTTAAGGGCAGCTATTCTGCGTGCCCAAGAAACATTCAAACAATCTTCAAATTATTCTGGACTTGTCCCCACTAAACAAATTTATTCTGAACGACAAGTTCCAGATGCTGACTATCTCTCAAATACGGAACCTACTACCCTAGGGGGCCTACACCATCTCCAGAGATCTTACAGACGCCTATTGGCATCTTCCAATAGGTCGGCACTTCTCCCCCTACCTTGGTTTCAGACTGGCAAGAAAGGCCTACGTATTTAGAGCTATGCCCTTCGGGCTCAATATAGCTCTAATGATTCTTATGAAGCTAGTCGAGGCCATCATCCAACAATTACAGAACAGAGGCCTCCAGGTGATGGTGTACCTAGACGACTGGCTAGTCTGAGCTGCAACAAAATCGGAATGTCTTTGTACAGCTCAAGAAGTCATGATATTCATACAGTCCATGGGCTTTCAAATCAACTTCGAAAAGTCTAGATTGTCTCCATCTCAAGAATTCAAGTGGCTGGGACTTCACAGGAATCTAAAGTCACACACCCTCTCTCTACCATAAGGCAAGAGAAAGGAAATTGCAAACTCTGTCAGGTGCTTAGTCCATTCTAGAGTAGTCACCAGGCAGTAACAGGAAAGAGTCTTGGGTTCACTGCAGTTTGCTGCTGTGACAGACTCAATTTTAAAAGCAATACTCAAAGATGGTAATAAGAGTCTGGAGAAGAAAGGCATCAAATGCTCGGAGAAATCTTTGTTACAAAACCCTAGCCTTACTGCGAAAGCAGCTCAAGCCGTGGTCTACTGCCAAGAGTTTTTTGGCACACGTCCCTCTACAGTATTCTCCTCCGTTCATGGCAATTCACATGGACGCCTTGGAACAAAGTTAGGGGGGACACTCCCCTTCCAAGAAAGTACAGACTTGGTGGTCAATTACATTTTGGAAATTCCACATCAACATTCTGGAACGTGTGCGGACAGAATGCCGAAAGACAGAGCGTCGAAAGAAGAAGTGTTGAAAGACAAAGTGTTGAATGGTCAGTGTCGAATGGACAGAGTGTCGAACAGACAAAGTGTTGAATGGTCAGTGTCGAATGGACAGAGTGTCGAACAGACAAAGTGTCGAAAGAGAGATAGAATAACGTATCCATTTATCTAATGACCTAATTAATCTTTAACTACATAACAATGTTTACATTGCTATATCCTTACATACACATTCTAGAGAGAGAAATTGAGAATAAAGTATCCAATTATCTAATGACTGAAATTACTCGTTATCAAATTAACTTTTAGCAATATAACATTGTTTATATTGATATATCTTTTACATATATACAGTTTTCAGTCTGTTAGACATTCACTCACCAGTTCTTCCCTCACCAGTTAACTTCCTTCGAGATTCTAAAGTTTCAATTCAAATTTCCATTATACCAAACATGGAAATAACCAAGAACAAATGAGTGGAAAGAAACTGCTACACGAAGGCTTTGCATACATGATAGATAGTGATTAATGAACGAATTTATTGTAAATGTGAAAAACGACACCATTGTAACAGCAGAGCAATAATGCAAAGTGAAACAATTTGCAAAACTACAGAGCATTCACATCAGCAAGACAGTTATCATATTGATGCTATAAAAGTTACAGATAAGATTAAAATACATTCTCAACATTCTGAAGAAATACCATTGTCTATAATAAATCAGTGCACAAACTATATTCCAGTTTCCATGGTTGGAAAGCTTCTAAGAAAAGAATCCCTAGCTCGGACAATGAGTAGAGTTCGCAATTCAACTTTTAGTGGTGAAAACTTGACTGTAACAACAAGGGTAGAGCCACTCTTATTATTTGATGAAAATTGTGTAAAAATATATTTAACAACCTATAATCTCAATATTTTGAGGTCCAATAGAAGATGGTTCTGTGACGGAACTTTCAAGTCGGCCCCTAATGGAAAACAACTATATATCACTCATGGTCTTATTGATCAAAACATGACTTTACTGTTAGTGTACTGCATTACCAAAAACAAAGATGAGACTACTTATTCCATTATTTTTGAGTTTTTGTATGAAAAACAATTAGATCCTGTTTCCATTACTGTTGATTTTGAATGCTCGGCCATCAACCAAATGAGGATAATTTTCCCGGAATCCACAATTTATGGATGCTTCTTTCACTTCGGGCAGTGTTTGTGGAGAAACATCTGAGTCCTAGGATTGCAGATTTGGCATAACGAGCACAATAATGCTTTTATTTTAAAGCAAATACAGGTCCTCATATTTGTTCCTCCCTGTGATGTTTGTGCTCTGTTCAATAAGTTAATGGAGTCTTTTGATGAAGAAACCGATGAAACATTAGGAGAGTTTTTACAATATTTTGAAGCTACATGGCTGGGAATCTTTCAGAGGGGAAGGAGATGAAAGCCATTGTATGAAATTGACTTGTGGTCAGTTCATGAGAAAGTTGCAAACGATTTGCCAAGGACCCATAACTCCCTTGAAGCTTGGCATAATGCATTTCATAGAAGAGTAAAGATTTGCCACCCATCAGAGGCCAAAATCTTAAGAAAACTTTGTGTGGAGCAGGCCAGCACTAAAATGATTCTAGAGCAAATTCAACTAGGCCAAGACGTAAGAAGAAAATACAAAAAATATGCTGTTCTTAACCTAAGACTAAAAAGTATTTTTGATACATACGATGTCAATGCGGGATTAGAATATCTTAGAACCATTGCTTACAATCTTTAAATTAATATTGCTACAAGTTTTTTTTAATACATTAATACATTTGTATTTTCACATTTTATATTTTCTCATAAATAAAATTTTTATTGCTTATATTAATGCATAATTGCAATCCTTTACCATTTTATGTGTTCAACACTTTGTCTGTTTGACACTGTTCATTCGACACTTTGTCTTTCAAACCTCTGTCTTTCGACACTCTGTCCTAATACCATTCTGGAAGTTATGGCAGTGTCTCTTACTCTGAAGAGACTGAACCCAAAGATGAAATCACACATCAAATTAGTCATCGACAACAGGACGATAGTCCACTGTATCAACAGACAGAGCTTCAGGTCTCCTCAGATCAACCATGTGATTCTAGTCATCCTCACTTTAGCAAACCAGAGGCAATGGTATCTCTCAGCAGTTCACCTTGAAGGGGTTTGCAATGTGACAGTGGACGCCCTGTCAAGATCCAAGCCTCTGGAAACAGAATGGTCTCAGGATGCAAAATCATTCTGTTTCATTCTACAGCAAGTCCAAGAACTGCAAATCGATCTCTTTGCAATGAGCTTCAACAAGAAACTTCCCAGTATGTAGCACCAAACTTAGATCCAGAAGCGACAGGAACGGATGCGATGTCTATGGATTGGAACCAGTGGTCTCACAGCTACCTCTTTTCACCATTCAACCTCCTAATGAAAGTCCTGAACAAATTGCGGACTTTCAAGGGAACAGCAGCTCTAGTTGCTCCAAAGTGGCCCAAGAGCAATTGATGTCCTCTTGTTCTGGAACTTAACCCTCAGCAGGTCCCTTTACCATCTCCAGTGCTGTCCCAGGATGTTCAACAGAAGACTGTCTACGCTTCTACTTGGATAAAGAAAACCTTTTAGCTTATGATTTTCTCACCCTCACGGCTCAAAAAATGTTTGGAATTGCAAAGGAGAAAATCGACATCCTGGAAAAATTGGATTGCATTTGTGAAAAGTCATCAGCCCTCTTCTATTTCTATGGACTTCTGTATTTCTTTCTTTATTTCATTGCATGATCAAGGTCTGGCCTCACAACTATTGCCTCATGTAAGTCGGCACTAACTAGACTAATAGACCAATTACTTATGTTTTAATATTGAACTCAATAGTGAGCTGTTCAATAGAGATCCCGAAGGCTTGTGCTAAAATGAAACCTAATGCTCCTCCCAAGGCTATTTCATGGTCGTTTGGTAAACTCCTGCACTTTGCCTCTTCGATAGATAACGCCTCTACCTCTCTGAAAGTCTATCGTCTTGCTTGCCATGGCTTCTGGTGTTAGAGTCAGTGAGATTGTGGCCCTTTCAAGGGATGATGGCTACAATGAATTCTTGGAATCAGGGACGGTAAATCTTTACCCAGATTCTGCATTCTTGGCAAAAAACGAACTTCCCACGAAATGCTGGGGGGGGGGGGGCTGGAAGATTGTTCCACTACAGGAAGACCTTCTCTGTGCCCGTGTAGTGCCTCAAGGCCTACCTGTTAAAGAGCCGTGCTTTTAAAGGCAGTCAATTTTTTAAAGGGGAGACAACTAAGATCCAAACTCACCTATTTCATCAGAAGGGCTGACCCTGATAGTATACCATCGTGTCATGACCCTAAAAACGTTGCCTCTTCAAGTTTTTTTTCCAAAATATGTCCTTTGCAGGCTTACAGGCTTACACCGGATGGAAATCTTCAAGAGTGTCCTTCAAACATTACTTATGTCAGTTGGAAGAGATTAAACACTTTGTAGTGGCCGCTGGTAGTGTGATTAAACCAGCTTCTTAAGTGTTGTGTTTGAACTCTTATGGATTGTATAGTTGGGACTTCTCAGTCTACATTGTGCAAGCAGACAGATGTTCTTCTTTTCAATGTACTATTTAATATTGGAAAGAGTCAAAGGTGATATTTTCCTTTTATGTCATGAGTGTTACTGTTTTACTAT
>NC_090733.1:73956542-73959042 GCF_036898095.1 Palaemon carinicauda | reverse complement strand
CATTAATAAACTACTGTATTTACTCTACAATAGACCAATATATATATATATATATATATATATATATATATATATATATATACATATATATATATATATATATATATATATATATTTATATATATATGTAAATATATATATTTATATATATATGTAAATATATATATATATATATATATATATATGTATATATATATATATATATATATATATATATATATATATATATATATATATATATGTATATATATATAAATATATTTATAAGTATATATATAAATATGAATATAAATGTATATATATATATATATATATATATTATATATAAATATAAATATCTAAATATATATATATATATATATATATATATCTATATACTGTATATGTATATATATATATATATATATATACATATATATATATATATATATATATATATATATATATGTATATATATATATATGTATACATATAATATAATATATATAAATAAATATATGTATATATATAAACATATATATATAGATATATATATGTATCTATATATATATATATATACATATATATATATATATATATATATATATATATATATATATATATATATGTAGGTATTATAGCTTAGTAATCCATGTTTGCCAACGGTTATACTCGTATAAGCGAATGAGCAACTTGGTGGAGTAATGAGAGCTTTGGGTGTGGAGTAAATGCTGCCCTAAATCTAGATGAAGTTACTAGCAGCAGGGTCACGGATTGGGTTTAAGGCAATGGACAAACTGTCTCTTTGGCTTTCACTCCTGATGCCTGGCAATTGATCTTACTAGAATTAGTATTGGCCGGCAGGGGTCATTTGCCTTAGTTAGATAGGGAATGCACATCACAAGTACCTGGCTATCCTTTGATGTATCTAGCCAATAAACCCTCTATGGATTTAGTCAGTCATGGAAAGAAAAGATGACAGAATGGCCCACAGTTCCTGGTGTAGCGGGGTGCTAAGAATCTCTTGGTTTATAAATACTAAGGACAAATTATAAATAAGTAATTGGAATGTTAGAACCATGAATCAGATTGGGAAGTTACAGCAAGTGGAGAGTGAATTTATGAAACATAGTTTGGATATCTTGGCCGTAAGTGAAACACGTTGTAAGGGGATTGGTAAGGAAACTTTAGACCAAGGCAATATATATATATATATATATATATATATATATATATATATATATATATATATATATATATATATATATATATATATATATATATATATATATATATATATATATATATATACTCAGGAAGATCAGATGGAGTTGAAAGAGTAGGGGTAGGAATGATGATGACACCAAGAGCAGAAAAGGCATTAACTGAATGGAGAGCTGTAAATAGTAGATTGTTACTAGCAAAGTTCAAATCGAAGCAGAGCTATGCCCCAACAAATGATTCCCCCAAAGGAAAGGAAAGATGAATACTATGAAGAACTGCAGAGGGTAATAGATGAGATCCCTGAGAGAGATATGAAAATTGAGATTGGCGATTTAAATACTAAAGTTGGAAGAAATAATCAAGGGATAGAGAATGCGATGGGTGTCGAAGATCTTGGCAAAGTTGCAGTAAACAATCTTGTCATTGTAGGTACTCTATTTCAACACAAGAACATCCACAAGTATACATGGACTTCACCATGTGGCAATTACAAAAATCAGATATATCACATTGCCATTAATAAGGAGAGGAGGAGGACTCTGAGAAATGTAAGAAGCTATAGAGGTGCCACACTGAAATTAAAACTGAAAGCACCCAACAGAAAGATGGATGGAATACCTAGGTTTCATACAACTAAGCTTTTAGAAGAAGAGCACAGACAAACACTAGCAATTGAATGTAGGAATCGATTTGCAGTGTTGGAGACTTTAAGAGACAAAGAACAGACAATTAATGAAGAATGGTGTGATATTAAGAACATATATCAGTCCAGTTGGTAGTGAAGTCTTGGGACACTCAGTAACAAGGAGAAAGCCATGGAAATCAAGTGATACTTGGGATACTATAAAAAAGGAGACAAAGGCAGAAATTGATTGCTGAAAGTTTTTGAGGAGGTAATGAAAATTACAAGGTAGAGCATGCTAAGTATTCCAGTATTGATAGAGAGGTCAAAAGAAAAGCCAGGAATGACTGCAGAGAATATTTAGACAGTAAAGCAGATGAGGCTGACAAAGCTATGAATTCAGGAAGTGGTTATGGTGTAAGAATTGCTCATAGAATTATTACTGAAATCTTGACTGGGGCAAAGAAGAAGAAGCACATACCCATCAAAAAGAGAGATGGCACTGTCATAGAAACAGAAGATGAAGAAAGAACGTTGGATGGAACACTTTAGTGAGATTATGAATAGGAGATATGAAGGAAATAATTTGATTGAGATTCCTGAAGCTGATGAAGACCTTGATGTGCCCGTCAATGAATTCGGTGTGTTTGAAGTCGAAGCTATCCTAAAAAAAAA